>NC_135973.1:20577012-20699228 GCF_053455715.1 Rhinoraja longicauda
CTCCAGGTAGGTGCCAAGGCTGGTACCTGTGTCATTCCAGCTCTAATCAAGGGCGACACACAGTGGTGCAGTTGGTGGAGCTGCTGCCTCACAGCGCCAGAGACCCGGGTTCGATCCTGACCTCGGGTGTGGTCTGAATGTGGAGTTTGCACGTTCTCCCTGTGACTGTGTGGGTTTTGTTCGGGTGCTCCGGTTTCCTTCCACATCCCAAAGACGTGTGGGTTTGTAGGTTAATTGGACCTCTGAAAATTGCCCCGAGTGTGTCGGGAGTGGGTGAGAAAGTGGGATAATATAGATCTAGTGTGAACGGGTGATTGATGGACGGCGTGGACTCTGTGGGCCGAAGGGCCTGTTTCAGTGCTTTATCTTTCAGTCAGTCAATGATTCTCTGCACTTGTGGAGGGATTAGACAGGCGACGTTTCGGATCGGGTCTTTTCTCCAGAAACAGCATCCCAACCAGTCGTGTTTCTGATCTGAAACATCATCTGTCCATAGATGCTGGAAAAATGACATAAAAACAGGAAAATGCTGGAAATATCAAGAGGCAAAAGTGTTTTATTGTCGTATGTCCCAGACAGCACAACAGAATACTTACTGTAGGAAAGAACTGCAGATACTGATTTAAATCGAAGGTAGACACAAAATGCTGGAGTAACTCAGCGGGACAGGCAGCATCTCTGGAGAGAAGGAATGGGTGACGTTTCGGGTCGAGACCCTTCTTCAGACTTACTTTATGTGTATTCAGAAAAAATATTCCACGGATTGTGAATCAGCGGTGGAGTGAGAAGTAGCGAGCAATTGTTGGAAATGACAATCTACCAACCTGAGATATTGACTGTCCCCTCCTCTGCTCCAAATTGTTACCTGCATATTTGACCACCACCCCCGTCCCCTTCCACCCACCTCCCTCCGGCTTCACATTTCACTCCTCCTCCTCCTCTCCTGATCAGACACCCTTCTGTTTCCTTTTCACCTCTAACCTTTGCCACTTACTCCTCACCTGTATCCACCTATCACTAGCCAGGCTTTATTTAGCCCCCACCTTTCTTTTAGCCTCCAGCTTTCTTCCCCTCCACTATAACCAGTCCCGACCTGTGCATTCCGTCCACAGATGCCGCTTCACCCACTTTTCCTCCAATACTGTGTTTTATCCAGCATTTATTTTTCCTTTTTCAGTTTCGTTTAATTTGTTGTTATGTTTACCGAAGTACAGTGAAAAGCTTTTTGTCACGTGCTATCCAGTTAGCGGAAAGACAGTACAATCAAGCTTTCCACAGTATACAGATAAATGTTAAAGGGAATAATGTTTACTGCACGATAAAGTCCAGTAAAGTCTGATTAAAGATAGTCCAAGGGACTCTAATGAGGTGCATGGGTGGTCAGGACCAAAGGTAATAGAGCAGAGCAAGATAGTATGTCATGACGCCATTTTAGTAGGCAGAAACTTGCAGAAACATTTTAAAAGAAAAATAACAAAAATCTGTGAATTGATAGATGAGATACATTCTGCATTTTTATGATATCGTCACACATACTGTTCCCCCAAAACACTGATGACACTGCGAGAAGCCAACGGCAGGTTTTGCCTACTGAAATGGCGGACGTTCCGCTCCTTTGCGTGCTACACTTTAGTATAGGTGATTTCGACGGAGTGGTTGTAGACAATAGACAATAGGTGCAGGAGTAGGCCATTCGGCCCTTCGAGCCAGCACCGCCATTCAATGTGATCATGGCTGATCATTCTCAATCGGTACCCTGCTCCTGCCTTCTCCCCATACCCGCTGACTCTGCTATCCTTAAGAGCTCTATCTAGCTCTCACTTGAATGCATTCTGAGAATTGGCCTCCACTGCCTTCTGAGGCAGAGAATTCCACAGATTCACAACTCTCTGACTGAAAAAGTTTTTCCTCATCTCCATTCTAAATGGCCTACCCCTCATTCTTAAACTGTGGCCCCTGGTTCTGGACTCCCAACATTGGGAACATGTTTCCTGCCTCTAACGTGTCCAACCCCTTAATAATCTTTTCCGTTTCGATAAGATCCCCTCTCATCCTTCTAAATTCCAGTGTATACAAGCCTAGTCGCTCCAGTCCTGCCATTCCGGGAATTAACCTAGTAAACCTACGCTGCACGCCCTCAATAGCAAGAATATCCTTCCTCAAATTTGGAGACCAAAACTGCACACAGTACTCCAGGTGCGGTCTCACCAGGGCCCTGTACAATTGCAGAAGGACCTCTTTGCTCCTATACTCAACTCCTCTTGTTATGACGGCCAACATTCCATTGGCTTTCTTCACTGCCTGCTGTACCTGCATGCTTCCTTTCAGTGACTGATGCACCAGGACACCCAGATCTCGTTGTACGTCCCCTTTTCCTAACTTGACACCATTCAGATAATAATCTGCCTTCCTATTCTTACCACCAAAGTGGATAACCTCACACTTATCCACATTAAACTGCATCTGCCATGCATCCGCCCACTCACACAGCCTGTCCAAGTCTCCCTGCAACCTCATAGCATCTTCCTCACAGTTCACACTGCCACCCAGCTTTGTATCATCTGCAAATTTGCAAATGGTACTGATGTATATTGTAAATAGCTGCGGTCCCAGCACCGAGCCTTGCGGTCACTACCTGCCATTCTGAAAGGGACCCATTTATCCCCACTCTTTGCTTTCTGTCTGTCAACCAATTTTCTATCCATGTCAGTACCCTACCTCCAATACCATGTGCTCTAATTTTGCCCACCAATCTCCTATGTGGGACCTTGTCAAAGGCTTTCTGAAAGTCGAGGTACACCACATCCACCGGCTCTCACCTGTCAATTTTCCTAGTTTACATCCTCAAAAAATTCCAGTAGATTAGTCAAGTATGATTTCATCTTGGTCCTCTAGTATCTTTGGTCAGGACCGCTCACTGAGGTGAGAGGACGGTTTTGATGCTTGTTAAGCAGCTGGGAAGAAACTATCCCTGAATTTGGAGGTGTGCGTTTTCACACTTTCTGTACCTCGTGCCTGATGGGAGAGACGTGTCTGATCCACAGCGTAAAACGATCAACCTCGTTGCTATTAATCCAATAAATAATGTTGTTGCTGTCATTGATTATTTTTTTCTCATTATTGACAGTGATTTACTTTCGGAAAAACAAACAAAACAAGGAACAAAAGCTGAAGCTTAGAACCCATCTCAACCTTCCCAACCAGTCCGTCCAGAGTTCCCTCACTGGTGGGAACAGATCATGAGAGAGGATGGGGGGTGGGGGGAACATCTGCAGATGCCGGAAATCAGAAATAATATCAGACAGTGCCTGAAAAACACAGCAGGTCGGGCAGCAACTGTGGAGAGAGACACCGAGTTAACGTTTCAGGTTGAAGATGCTTCATTAGAATTGGGACTGTGAGAAGACTTGTACATCTTCTGCATAACTCCTTGTACCAGCACTTGTGGCGTGAAAGTGCCCTGTCACCATCCAACATGACCACACAGATTCTAACCTCATCTCTCAGAAACCTCTCACCCCAAGGGGTCAGAAACTCCCCCCACAGAACAATGCCAGCCATGTCTGGGTGGGAAGGAACTGCAGATGCTGGTTTATACTGAAGAACGACACAAAATGCTGGAGTAACTCAACGGGTCAGGCAGCATCTCTAGAGAAAAATAGGTGGGATCCCGGGTCGGGCCTCTTCAGACAGAGAAGGCCAGAAGAAAACGGTTGGCAACAGATGACCTCAGGAAGGGTGGAGTCTATAATGGCTCATTGTTGGCTGGGGAAGATGTGCTAACGAAAGAGATACAAGGATGCGAACAGTGGAACTGGTAGGGTGACGGGGGGGGGGGGGGGGGGGGGGGGGTGGAGGGTGGAGGAAGAAATGCAGGAGTTACTTGAAATGAGAGAAATCAATGTTCATACCACTGGGTTGAATGGGCCATTATAGACTCCACCCTTCCTGAGGTCACCTGTTGCTGGGCCCTGTTTTGTTCTGATCTCTTTCAGTCTGAAGAAGTTTTCCGATCTGAAACACCACCTCTCCATTATCTCCAGAGATGCTGCTTGACCCACTGACTTACTCCAGCACTTTGTGTCTATCTTCTGCCATCTCTGGGGTTTGCAACAAATTTGGAATGTTTTTTCTCGCTCAGAGTTACATGGATGATTTACCCTGATGTCTCCCACTTGTGTTCCTTAATTATTGAACAGATTATATGTACCTTGTGCAAATTAAAAGAAAAGAACCAAGAAAATGTCTGTGTCAGTGTTTCCTTCAGCTAGAAATTCAGAAGCTTCTCTGCCCAAGTCTGCAAGAAACTGCAGAGTCATAGATGTAGCCAGTCCATCAGGCAAAGCAACGTCGCCCTGTTGCTTCCATCTATGCTTCACGCTGCCTCGGGAATGCAGCCAACGTAATCAAAGATCGCTCGCACCCAGGTCCTTCTCTCTTGTGGATGGCGTAGTTGTAATCATGTTCAGTCTTTCCACTGACTGGATAATGCGCAACAAAGGCTTTTCACTATGCCTTGGTACACATGGTACAATAAATTAAACTAAACGCTCCCGTGGGGCAGAAGATACAAAAACTTGAAACTACGCACCACCAGACTCAAGTATGGTTTCTACCTCACTGTTATTTTAAATGGACCTCTCCTACGCTCAGGGTGAACACCCAATCTTTCAGTCTACCTCGTTGCGACCCTTGCACTGTTTTTAATCTGCACTTTCTCTGCAGCTGTAACACTACATTCCGTACTCTGTTTATTTTCTCTTAAACTGCCTGATGTACGACATGACCTAAGATAGACACAAAGTGCTGGAGTAAATCAGCGGGTCGGGTAGCATCTCTGGAGAAAAGGAATTGTTTCGGGTGGAGACCCTTCTTCGGACTGAGTCAGGGGAGAGGGAAACAAGAGGTATGAAAAGGTACAGAACAAATCAGAACTAGCACAGATGACACAGGAAAGGTGGAGCCCACAATGATTCATTGTTGGCTATGGAAAAGGTGATAACAATGGGATACTACACAGTGAACCTAGCAGGATGACCAGGGTGGGGTAGGGATGGAAAGAGGGAATACAAGGGTTACTTGAAATTACAGAAATCAATATTCATACAGCTGGGTTGTAAGCTGCCCAAGCAAAATATGAGGTGCTGTTCCTCCAATTTGCATGAGGCCCAGAACAGAAAGGTCAGTATGGGAATGGGGAGTTAAAATGTTTGGCAACCGGGAGATCACTTTGGCCAAGCCGGACTGAGTGCAGGTGTTCAGCGAAACGATCGCCTGGCAAAATGACACCTATTGCCTTTCTCCAAAGATGCTGCCTGACCCTCGAAGTTACTCCAGCTTTTTATGTCTATCAAAGATATGACCTGCGTAGACATAATGCAAAGTAAAGTTTTCCACTGTATCTCACTACATGTTGCAATAATAAACCAATACTAAGCTTCCAGCAATATTTCCCACTCTGCTGCTTCTCAATCCTACACCCAAACCTCTTGTAGTCCTATCCCACAATCTGCAGGCAACACATTTTTGTGAGATAATTCCTCCATAAAACTAATTGGCAAATTTCTAGATATTAAAATGCTATAATAATGTGATTTGTTGTTTATGCAGTATTATTGCTTATTATTACTAAGAGTAGAAATTATTGTTAATAGTAATAATAATAATAATGTATTACATTTATATAGCGCTTTTCATACACTCAAAGGCGCTTTACAGGGATTTAAAGAACATAGGGAAGTGAATAAATAGATAAATAAGTAAACGAACAGAGAAAGGAGACAGAAGGTGAGGTGACCTTCAGTGGTTGAAGGCAGTACTGAACAGGTGAGACTTCAGTGATGTTTTGAATGTGGTGGAGTATTAGCCAGTAACCAATTTGTAATGTAACTAATATTAGTTACTGGCCACAAACTCTTTGAAGCACTCCCCTCTGCAAGCGAAACAGCTTTTTTCCCCAGGAGCAGTAGCTCTACTCAACAACCAAAATAGTCTGCATCCTCCTTTTACTCTAGTATTTTATTTCATTCTTCACATGTTTAAATTATAATGTTTTATTCTAAATTGTTTACTGTATATCGTGTTACTTGCGAGCAAAGCACCAAGGCAAATTCCTTGTATGTATACATACTTGGCTAATAGTTGAGCTAAACAAAATATTCAATTCAATTACAGAAACTGCTTATGTTGGAATCTTGTAGAACACAAGGTGCTGGAGGAACTCAGCGGTGACATTTAGAAGTTTTATTTTATTTTGACAACAGTGCGTTTGTAAAAGTAAAATGTTTACAAACATAAGACGGAAATGTTGTTAATTTTGAGTGTGCCTTTGGAGCAGCTTTTCAAAAGGATTCGCTGTGGCAGCGGTGGGATTCGAACCCACGCCATCGAAATGACTGGAGCCTAAATCCAGCGCCTTAGACCACTCGGCCACGCTACCGCGCTGCCACTGCCGCCGCTCGCCCGCTATTTCACCGTCGCCGCGCAGCCGTAGTCCCACCCACCGTCGTTGCCTGGCAACCAGCTCGTCGTGAGAGGAGGAAGGGGGAGAGAGGAGGGGACGAGGGAAGGGGAGAGAGGAGAGGAAAGGAGGGAGGGAGCGAAGAGAGAAAGGCAGAGACGGAGAGAGAGGAAGGGGGGAGAGAAGAGGAGGTGTGGAGAGGGAAGGGGAGAGAAGAGGGGAGAGGAAGGGGAGGGGAGAGGAGGGAGGGAGAGGAGAGGAGAGGAGAGGATAGGAGGGAGGGAGAGGAGAGGAGGGAGGGAGAGGAGAGGAGGGAGGAAGGGGAGAGGAGAGGATAGGAGGGAGGGAGAGGAGAGGAGGGAGGGAGAGGAGAGGAGAGGATAGGAGGGAGGGAGAGGAGAGGAGAGGAGAGGATAGGAGGGAGGGAGGGAGAGGAGAGGAGGGAGGAAGGGGAGAGGAGAGGATAGGAGGGAGGGAGAGGAGAGGAGGGAGGAAGGGGAGAGGAGAGGAGGGAGGGAGAGGAGAGGAGGGAGGGAGAGGAGAGGAGAGGAGAGGATAGGAGGGAGGGAGAGGAGAGGAGGGAGGGAGAGGAGAGGAGAGGAGAGGATAGGAGGGAGGGAGGGAGAGGAGGGAGGGAGGGGAGAGGAGAGGAAGGGAGGGGAGAGGAGGGAGGGAGGGGAGAGGAGGGAGGGAGAGGAGAGGAGAGGAGAGGATAGGAGGGAGGGAGGGAGAGGAGGGAGGGAGGGGAGAGGAGAGGATAGGAGGGAGGGAGAGGAGAGGAGGGAGGGAGAGGAGAGGAGGGAGGAAGGGGAGAGGAGAGGAAGGGAGGGGAGAGGAGAGGAAGGGAGGGGAGAGGGAGGGAAAGGGGAAAAAGAGGTGAGAGGAGGGGAGGTGGGGATGGAGAGGGTGGGAGGAAGGGGAGGGTGAGAGGAGGGGGAGGGTGTGAAGGGAATAAGGGAAGGGGAGGGAGGAAGAGGGTGAGAAGGGGGGGGGGCATTCCATTGACCTCCCCTCCATCTCCAGTGGGTTGACACCACAACCCAACTTCAACGCCTGATGCCTAGGCTAGGTGAGGGGAGGATGAGAATGAGGGGTGTAAGGGGCAAGGGGTTGATGAGCAAAGAGGGTGATGAGTTTTAAAAGAAGGCGAGGAAGATGAGGAAGGGAGGGATGAGCGGGAGGCTGTGAGGGCCGAGGGAAGATGAGGGGGCAGTGGGGGTAAGGGGCGAGAGAGCGAGGGACAAGGGGAAATGAGGAGGGCGTGAGAGGCAGAGAGGGAGTGTGAGGGGCAAAGAAAGATAAGGATGGTGGTAATGGGGCCTGAGGGGTGAGAGAGTGAGGGTCTATGAGAGAATGTGAAGGCCGAGGGAACATGAGGAGTAATGGGGTGTGAGGGGTGAGAGAGAGTGATAGGCGATGGGGAAGTGAGGCAGTGTGAGGGTCGAGGGAAATTAAGGAGGGGGAGGAAGAGTGTGAGGGCAGAGGGAGTTTGAGGGACGAGGGAAGATGAAGAGGGGGTGGAGGTGTGAGGGCCGAGGGAAGATGGGGAGGGGGTAACGGGGCATGAGGGGCAAGAGGATGAGTGAAGGGCTGTGAGGGGAAATGGAAGATAAGAAGGGGTGTGATGGGGTATGAGGAACCAACGGATGAGAGGTGAGGGATGGTGGAGAGGAGAGAGGGAAGGGACATGAGGAGGAAGGGTGAGGAACAAGGGGGTGATGGGGTGTGAGAGAGGGTGAGGTAGGCATGGTGTGAGGAGCAAAGAGGTGAGGAAAGGAATGAGGAGCAAGGGATGTGAGGATTATGGGAATGTGAGGAGCGAGAGAGTGACGGGGTTTGAGGAGGACTGTCTTTGAGTTGGGCAACACCTTATTTTCCAACAATAGCCCCAATTTCTCGATTCTCCCATAAAGGACACATCCTCTCCATAGCCGCCTGGGCTAGAGTATTGAGCATCTTGCATGTGTCGATTAGATCTGGCTTCCTTGGCTTCAATCAAGTCAAGGAAGGTTGTGGAAGTTTCAGAGAGGGTGCAGAAAAGGTTTTCTGGATTGCTGCCTGGATTAGATGAGGATTAGCGATAAGGAGAGGTTGGACAGACTTGGATTGTTTTCTCCGGTCTTTTCACACAGAGTATGGATGTAGGCAGATATGATCGTGGCATTTAAGAGGTTTTTAGATAGGCCCGCGGTTATGCAGGAATTGAGGGATTATGGATCACGTGCAGACAGAGGGGATTTGTTTAATTTAGCATCATGGTTGGCACGGATATTGTGGGCCAACAGGCTTGTTCCTGTGCTCTACTGTTCTATGTTCTCGATCATCTCTCACTATAAACGCTAGTACTATATATATACAGACCATTCTGACCAACCTTTCCTCATAACATAATCTGCTGTTCCAGGTATCATTCTAATAAATTTCTGTTGAACAGCTTCCAACACATTAACATTCCTTCTTAAATCAGGAGACCTATACTGTACACAGTATTCCAGATGTAATCTCACCAGATAACTGGACCATGACCTCCCTCTTATATTTGACAACCTTCATGATAAACAATAACATTCTGCCAGTTTTCTGAATCACCTGCTGTAGCGTGCCAGTGTCTTGTGATTCATGAACCAGTCTGACCAGATCCCTCTGAGCTCTGCACTCTCACCTCATTGATAATATGCTTTATTTCTCGAGCTAAAATGGTCAAATTCACATTTCCCCACATGATGGCCCATTGGTCAGATCTTTGCCCCACTCTGGTAAGAATTTCTTCAATGCCAACAAGGTGAGAGGGGCAACGTTTAAAGAAGACACTCTTTAGGCATCCCGGTGGTGCAGCTGGTAGAGCTGCTGGCTCACAGCGCCAGAGGCCCGGGTTCGATCGAGTGCTGTCTGAGTGGGATTTCTCCAACACTCCAGTTTCCTCCCACATCCGAAAGGCGTGTGAGTTTGAAGGTTAATAGGGAGTGGATGTGAAAGTGGTATAACATAGAACTAGTGTGAACGGGTGATGATCGATGGTCAGTGTGGACAGTGGGTCGAAGGGCCTGTTTCCATGCTGTAGTTCCAAACTAATCTAAACTGAGATGGTTTTATACACAGAGTATTGTGAGAGGCTGGAACACAGTGCCAGGGGAGCCAGGCCTGTGCCTCCTACAGAAAACACTGCAACCTGCGCACCCATGACCAGGTCCTTCCTTGCCATAAAAAAAAGGGCACCGCTCCCAGTTCTTAGTTTAGCTTTGGCCATGAACGGCAGTCAGTTATTGGTTCCTTCCTCTGGTGCTTCGAAACCAAAGTCCCAGCCCTTCTAGCTAATTGGACCTAATAATGAAAGGAGTAAAGGATCACTCGGATCAGCTGCCAGAGGGTATGGTAAATGTTGTGTAGAAACAAGGAAGTTGCTGGTTTACAAAAAGAAAGCGCAAAGTGCTGGAGTAACCTAGCAAGTCAGGCAGCATTTCTGGAGAATGATAGGTGCTGTTTCGTGTTGGGACCCTTCTTCAGATTGATTGTGGGGGGGGGGGGGAGGAAAGCTGGAAGAGATCAGTCTATCTAAAACCCCTCCTCACTTTTATCAACCTGTAATATGCCAGGCTTTGCCCTGTCCATCTGCTCTTTCAGTTTACTTTCCCCCACCCCCCAAAATCAACCAGAAGAGTCCAACCTGAAACTTCGCCAATCCATGTTCTCCTGAGACGCTTAAGAAGGAAGTGCAGATGATGGTTTACACCAAAGATAGACATAAAATGTGTGAGTAACTCAGCAAATCAGACAGCATCTCTGGAGAAAAGAAAAAGGAATAATCCTTTTCTCCAGAGATGCTGCCTGACTTGCTGAGTTGGTCCAGCACTTTGTATGGTCTACGTTTTGCTGAGGCCACTTCAGGCTGGTCACAGATGCTCATCAATCTGTGGTTGCTCATCAGGGAGACCAAGCAGAAGACACGCTTCCACTCTTTCTTTATCTGAACACCCTTGAGGATGGAGAACCTCTTGATGCTTCTCACCAGTGTGTTGGGGAATTGAAGCATTGAAGCACGATGTTGGTGGATCTAACCATGAACGTTTGGGACACAAACAGGAAGTCTATCCGGGACTGGACTGAGCTATCTGAGCCTCGATCAAGTGCATTGGCACTGGGCTTCACCTGCAGGGTTACTCATACTTGGCATCCTTTACCGCTTCAGTCAGGATGCTGGAGCTGCCTTGTGCTGTTCCCTCTGCCAGATTGTCCCGATGAAGTCACGCCACCAGCAAGGATGGGAATTGCTGTAAGCGAGAGGTAGGAGCTTTTCAATCCTTGTCCGAATGAGGCGAAGGACAGAGTTTTGGAAGTCACAAAGCTGTGAGAAAATGGCTGCCAGCCACATAAATAAAAAGCTTAAATAGGTTGAAGCTGAGAGGGCCAAAATGTAAAGGAGATGTACGGGGCAAGTTTTTTTTTCACACGGAGAGTGGTGGGTGTCTGGAAGGTGCAGCCAGGAGTGGTGTTGGAGGCTGGAGAAGTGGTGGAGAAACTCAGTGAATTAGGCACCATCTGTGGAGGGTAATGAAGGGTCCTGACCTGAAGCTCCCCTTGTCCATTCCCTCCACAGATGCTGCCTGACCTGCTGAGTTACTCCCACACTCTGTTGTTTAGTCAAGAGTGTTTAATTGTAGCATGTACTGGGACTATGACAGTGAACTTCTCACTGAAGCTTTACAGGCACACTAAATATCACAAATAACTAGACCAGCGGGATCTGGGGATTCTGATACACAAATCTCTAAGTGCTGAAGATGAATATTAATTCCATTTATAAAATGCATTGGTTTTGTTGCTAGAGAGATAACATTGAAAGTCGCAGAAGTTTGATAACATTTCTGAAGAATCTTAGAGAAGAAATCTTTCCCCAGAGAGTGGGAGGAATGCGGAAGTTGTCCTAACAAGGCACGATTGAGATGAATAGCTTTTGATTTCAATGAAAGATCATTGAAATGAAACATTAACGTTGTCTCCCTCTCCAGGGATGCTGCCTGACCAGCTGAATATTTCCAACGTCTTCTATCTTATTTCAATTTTCACAGCATCGTTTTCCATTAAAATCCAATAGTCTGCGCTGAAAGTATATAATGAAGGGGCAAAATGGAGGAGGAGGGCAGACAGGAACAAAAATATTGGTGCCGAGCTAAACACGTCCTCCTGCACTGTAAGTACTTTAGACGGCCATTTTCCGTCTACCTGTCATTTTTTGGGTGATTGTTTTAATAATAAATACTGCAACTTGAAAAACATCAACATTCGCCTTTTGCAATACAGACTCCAGGAGACCAGAGATTAAGGACTGTTGAATATGTGAACACTGTGATATTTGAATTGGTTGCCTGGTGTTGAAATTTTTGTTTCTATGCTGAAACAATTAAGAAGTGAAAACACTGTTAAATAAATGTACTCAGCTGAACTGAAAGGTCGACACCTGGGTTAAGAACATTGCTGAGCACAATGAGGTGAGAGGGGATTTTTCTAAAGAGGTACTTTTGGATTTGATATGCCCTGATTTCATCTAACAATGCTTTTTCCTTGCAATTAGTTCAGGAATATAGCATAGAAACAGTCCCTTCGGCCCACATCCATGCCCACGTTCCATATACGTAACATCCTTTGTGCGAAGAGATTACCATCAGATTCCTATTAATCTTCCCTCTCACCTTAAATCTATGCCCTCTAGTTCTAGTCTTTCCACACCTTGGTGGAAAAAATGGTACATTCATCCTATATATGCCCCTCATGATTTTATACACATCTGTAAGATCACCCCTCACTCTCCTCTGCTCCAAGGAATAAGTCTGCCCAACCTCTCATAGCATCATAGAGTCCTACCTGCCCTCCGTTTGACCCATATCCCTCTAAACCTGTCTAAAATTTTCTTAATACTTGCCTCAACTACCTCCTCCAGCAGCTCGTTCCACATACCCACCACCCTTTGTGTCAAATTGTTACCACAATTAAATATTTCCCTCTCACCTTAAACCTATGTCCTCGTTCTCAATTCCCCAACTCTGGGTAAGAGACTCTGTGCGTCTACCCGAGCTATACCTCTCATGACATTGTACACGCTCCCTCTAACTCAGTCCCTGGAATCTGGATTCACCCTTGTAAATCGTTTCTGCACTCTTTCCAACTTAATAGTGTCAATATTGATGTGATGTTTACTCTCAGAAATGTATTTCTTCATAAAGTCTGCAGTCACACAGCTAGGTGCCTGATGGCATAGCTCAGACATCCAGGCTACGAGATCAGATTTCCAAAGTTTTCACAAAGAGCTACATTCACAGCCTCAGCACCTCCCCTGGCACTTCACTGCAAGTATAGTACTGGGAGGCACAGTCATAGCTACAGCAGGTGATTTGGATACAGCAGTTTCCTACAGTTAGCACTAAGTGATTGAGCAGGCAATCAATTTTAAACCAACATTAGGTCAAAGGTAAAATTCAAAGTGCTGGAGCAAACTCAGCAGGTCAGGCAGCACCTCTGGAAGGAAACGGATAGGCGATGTTTTGGTTCCGGACCCTTCTGTAGACTGAGGAAGGATCCCAATCTGAAACGTCGCCTATCCATTTCCCTCCACAGATGCTGCCTGACCTGCTGTTCTTCCAGCATGTTGTGTTTTGCTTAAGGGCGGCACGGTAGCGCAGCGGTAGAGTTGCTGCTTTACAGCGAATGGTTCGATCCTGACCACGGGTGCTGCACTGTAAGGAGTTTGTACGTTCTCCCCGTGACCTGCGTGGGTTTTCTCCGAGATCTTCGGTTTCCTCCCACACTCCAAAGACGTACAGGTATGTAGGTTAATTGGCTGGGTAAATGTAAAAATTGTCCCTAGTGGGTGTAGGATAGTGTTAATGTGCGGGGATCGCTGGGCGGCACGGACTTGGTGGGCCGAAAAGGCCTGTTTCCGGCTGTATATATATGATATGATATGATATGATATGATAAATCCACCGTCTGCCGTTTCTTGTGTCCCCATTATTTCAAAGATGTTGCTTGCACTTCAAAAGCAGTTAAATTACAGCAAAGTGTTTTGGTGGGTGGCCTCAGATTGTGGAAGACACTTTGTAAACCAAAGAGGAAGTCCAACTGACCACCACGTGACAACGATGCAGTTTGATAACACGCTCTTTAAATCTTGTGTTTTTAAAAATGAGATATTTGGCCAAGCTTCCAGAATCTTTCTGAGATCATTTGTATTTTTATATCTTCAATTTAACGATAAACGGCCATTCACTGTACCCAGCCTATTATTGCATTGTTTTTGTTATTTAATATGTCATTGCTTTTTCACCCCTAAACGTTCCATCAGCAGTGGGCGTGAGAGGGTATTACACCTTTCTGTGGTGGGAGAGCTCTAAACTGTGGCCTTTCCTCACACAGCCTCTGCACTGGCTGCATCATGCTTCAGCCTGCATCTCAGAATGATCCTGCCTCCAGCATTCAGACCGCTTCTTGCACTGAGAGAGCAGCACTTTGAGGGCAAACCACGGTGTGTTCTTTCACCGAGCTGATGAACTTCCAGCAATTGATATTTCACACTCTGTGTGTTTCTGGAATGAGCTAACAGAGCACAGAATCCTGCATTATGTACCTGTTTGGAACCACTGAATCTCTTTCCAGACCCTCTTGGTAAACACACAATTGGTGCAGATGGCAGTTCCATCCATATAACAGCCACCGTGAGGGCGTGATCGAAGCAGCAAGGCCCTTCTCACCACAAGCCCACAGAGGTCCTGGTGCTTGTGGAGTGTTCTGACAAATAGTTCTAACAGTGTAATAACAAGGAACTACAGATGCTGGTTTATACAAAGAAAGACACAAAATGCTGGAGTAACTCCGGGTCAGGCAATATCTCTGGAGAAAAGGAACAGGCAAAGTTTCGGGTCAGGGTCTGTCTTCAGACTAATTTCAGTTATGAAGTTACGCCTGGGAACCATCCAGCAAAATTCATTATCTCCTTTTCCCGAAGAGATTCTTTGCAAACTGTTGCCCGATCAACCTGTGGCCATGTTTCTCTGAGTAACATTTCCTATGAGAAGCTGGATAGGTAAGCTTTAGAGACCCAAACGACCCGAAATGTCACCTGTTCCTTTTCTCCAGAGATGTTGCCTGACCCACTGAGTTACTCCAGCTTTGTGTGTCTATCCAAGGTTTCGAGGGATATGGGTCAAACGCAGGCAGGTGGTACTACTGTAGATGGGGTATCTTGGTCAGCATGGGCAAGTTGGGCCAAAGGGCTTGTTTCCCTGCTGTATGACTCTATGATTCTGTCGATGATCAACCTGTGGCCATGTTCCTCTGCGTAAACCTTCTTCTGAGAAGCTGGACAGGAAAGGTTTAAAATGACAAGATTGAGATTGACAGGTTCTTGATTAGTAAGGGTAACAAAGGTTATGGAGATAAGGCAGGAGAATGGGATTGGGATGGAACGATAGATCAGCCATAATTGAATGGTGAAGTACACTTGATGGGCTGAATGGCCTAATTCTGCTCCTACAACTTATGATTTATGAATGGATACGAAAGATTTTGAGGGATATGGGTCAAATACGGGCAACTGGGATTAATTTAAATAGGCATCTTGGATTGCATGGATGGGTTGGGCCAAAGGCCTGTTTCTGTGCTATATGACTCCATGACAACATGTTTCAACTGAATGGAATGGTCCGTACATCGCTGGTGACAGACACACCCTCAACACACTGGGTGCTTGCAGACATAAGACCTACTCAGTTTAAAATATCCACACACACGCAAATGTGGCAATCAGCGTGAGAGCTACATTGGGCACATTTATTCCCTGAGTTTTGTATATCGAATCACCAAGGCCACAATCCATTCCAGATCTCTGAACGAATTGAAAGGTGATTTCTTATTTCAAATGTACAATACGAACAGTATGTCTTTCTAAACATTCAAGGTATCAAGTTCATGGATTATACACAGTAGCAGTAATGCCACATGTAGCTCCTTTGAAGAATACATGTTGGGCCGAAGGGCCTGTTTCCGTTCTATATGAACTCCTTCCATCGGGCAGACGATACAAGGCCTTCTACGCCTGCACTTCCAGACTCAGGAACAGCTTCATCCCCAGGGCCATAGCTGCTATGAACCGGTCCTGCTGAGCCGGATGGTCACATCGCACAGTGATCCGGCACAGATCTACGTGGACTTTATTCTGTTTTAAAACTGTTACAATTTGTTTAATTGGGTTGTTTAAATTAATACTGACTAGCTAATTAAATTATTGCATCGTATGGGAGGCGCATTCCAAATCTCGTTGTACCCCTGTACAATGACAATAAAGATATATTGTATTGTATTGTATTGATGAGAGTCTCCCCTGAGCATCCGATTAACCAGGAAAGACAATCCCAGTTGGTCCAACCACTCCCTGCAGTTTAAGCCCTCTAATCCAGGCATTATTCTGGTAAACCTCTTCTGCACCCTCTCCAAAGCCTCCACGTCCTGTAATGTAACATCACAGGGAGGACGAGTTTGAAAACTCCCTTTTAAGGGGTTACTGAGAATTACAGCATTCTCATTTTAATGCAAGCCAACGAGAGGGAAGGAGGAAGGGTTTGTAATGTGTTCTCGCTGTAGTCGTGTACGTGCAGAGCCGTGGGCGCACTGTGGAGTACACACACACACACGTTATGTACATACAGTACTGTAACTGAGCCTGAGATGGGTGGAACCCCCGCTCGCGTGTTAGGGAGGGGACAACTGGATGTCTTTCACGCGTCCTTCCTCTTCCTCTCAATCAGCCTGCGAGCAAACCCCGTGCAAACCTTGGCGTGCGGCTGTGGAGGATTTCATGCCGTTGCTCCATCTTCCTCGCCACCAGCGTCTGATGACAGAGGGCAGATTCTGCGGTGAGTGCCTACCGTTGTCAACACTCCTCTCGCAACCCCTTGGATCAGTGTGATTAATTTCCCTTTGCAGAGCAGCGGAGGTTTGCAATTGTGCACAGTCAGCTAACTTCTGTTTGTGGCGAAACCCCAGGAGCGTTAACCGTGCATCGGGGGCGGTAGATGCATTCACAATATCTGCAGACGCGTTTTGCCCGTCCATAATTGTATTCCAAAAGCCGGCGCCTTTTTGCTTAAAACAAAAGCAAGCCCTGAAATAGTGTAGACAGATTGCAGCATTTAACATGTGAGGATTGAAATAATGCTGGTCGTTTTACTATTAGTAACAACGTAACAAAAATATGTGGCATGCTGATTGTCCTTTAAAAAAAATCCTATTGGAAGCAAGTTATTTAGAATGACTTATTTTGGATTAAAGGGGATACACTGGAGCTTGGCGAGTTGTGGCAGAGGCGGGAGGGAGGGAGGGAGGGGGGGGGTGTGGAGTCATTGTGGATGTAAACATGATCTCATTGAGATTGGTGTATGAAAATAACTGCAGATGTTGGTACAAATCGAAGGTGTTTATTCACCAAATGCTGGAGTAACTCAGCGGGTCAGGCAGCATCTCAGGAGAGAAGGAATGGGTGACGTTTCGGGTCGAGACCCTTCTTCAGACTTGAGATTGCTGGTGAGTTTGAGGGGCGGTGCTGCACCTTGGAGTTGAACTTGGGGCAACGCACCAGGAACTGGCGAAGTGTTTACAAAATGGCAGTGTTTGTAGCAAAGCGAGCCCATGACTTTGTTTTTGAGAGAGATTTTGGGTCAACTCCCTTTTCCCAGTACCACTCTTTCCCCGTTGGGCCCGTCCTCGTAGGGATTCCATTGTAACCGGGAGGAGGGGAGGGAGGGAAGGGGGAGGGAGGGAGGAGGGAGGAGGGGAGGGAGGGAAGGGGGAGGGAGGGAGGAGGGAGGAGGGGAGGGAGGGGGGAAGGGAGGGGGGAAGGGGAGGGCGGAAAGGGGGGGAGGGGGGAAAGTCTGATATTTGCTGGCTGTGTTTTTCTTTTTTCTTTTTTTTGGTGATGTAGGTGTTTCAGACAAGGTGCGTATTTATTATCCTTCCTTAT
This sequence comes from Rhinoraja longicauda, assembly GCF_053455715.1. Classification (NCBI taxonomy): domain Eukaryota; kingdom Metazoa; phylum Chordata; class Chondrichthyes; order Rajiformes; family Arhynchobatidae; genus Rhinoraja; species Rhinoraja longicauda. The sequence continues at coordinate 20,594,478 of NC_135973.1, forward strand.
TGCCCTTGGGGAGTGGGGGTAGGGTGGCTGGAATGGGGGGGCACAGTGGCACAGCTGGTAGAGCCGCTGCCTCACACCGGTAGGGGCTCGGGTACGATCCTGACCTTGGGTGCTGTCTATGTGGACTGCGTGGGTCTCCTCCAGATGCTCCAGATTACTCCCACGCCTGAAAGATGTGTGAGTTTGTAGGTTAATTGGCCTCTGTAAATTGCCCTGACTAGGGAGTGGATGAGAAAGTGGGATAACAGAGAACCAGTGTGAACGGGTGATCGGTGGACTCGATGGGCCGAAGGGTCTGTTTCCATGTTGTGTCTCATAATAATAATAATAATAAAAGTTGGGGTGGGGGAAGTGGGGCTGAAATTGCTGCAGGGCTTCTCATGATTTCTCGCTCGGGCCTAAAGTTGCAGATTGGGAGCCAGTGGACAGATAGAGCAGTGGGATGGTCACCGAGCCAGGGCGGTGAGACCTTGCAGATGGTGCTGTTCTCATGTACCCACTGACCTTGTCCTTGGTGGTGAGGAGTTTGGCCGTGTTCTCGGAGTGGTCTCAGCAAGTAACTACAGTGTGTGTTGTAGATGATGCACGCTGCAGCCACGGTGCACTGATGGTGGGGGTCGGGGTCTCACTCCTTGATTGGAAGGGGGCTGCAGTAACTCAGTGGGTCAGGCAGCATCTAGTGAGGGAACGTACAAATGTTGTTTTAGCTCAGGACCCTGATTAAAGTCAGTTTCAAAGGGGGGGGGGGGGAGAAAGCTGGAAAAGAGAGATGGGGGTGGGACAAAGCCTGGCAAGCCATAGGTGTGTGGGTAAAATAAAATGCTGGAGTTACTCAGCAGGTCAGGCACCATCTGTGGAAGACATGGACAGGCGTTTAGGGTCAGAACCCTTCAAACATTTCTTCAAAGCGGCCACACTTTGAGGAGATTTTGTTGTGGAGCACTAAAATGCAGACACCAGGAACTACAGTCTGAAGAAGGGTCCCAACCTGAAACGTCACCTATCTGTGTCCTCCAGGGATGCTGCCTGACCGGCTGAGTTACTCCACCAATCTGTGCCTTCTGTCGTTTGATAGCTTTGCTATCAGCAGGAAAGCTTAGGAAATCACTTGATGCTCCGTAATCTTTATGCCGCTGTGTGTATCCACACATGTAAGGGGTGCCTTTGTTGTTTGATTATCCTGTTGTTGTGCTTGGCAATATCTCTGGTGTCTGACATATCTATTCAGCTGCTGGGCACTGCTTTATGCCACCAGAGGTTCTGAGGTTGGGGATGTGCTAGCCCTGATGGAGCTGCATGTTCCTGCCCCATCACGTACTTGGTGTTCTGTTCACTTCTCTGCACAGACACGTATCTCATGTTGGAGCCAGCTGTCGATCCGTCTCCCTGGTTTCAGTTAATGCTTTGCCATTGGCTGGTGCTCTGGCAGGGAGAGTCTGATGAAGTTACATGAAAGGGGGGGTAAAAATAAAGCTCAGCGGGGAGGGGTGGAGTGTGGTAGCAAGGTACAGACCAGCAGGACTTTTGTGCCTGTGGATGAAATGTTATCTGAGTAAAATAAACATGAAAACGTTGGAGACAATACTCATGCAGAACTGTAAATGTAAATATACCATGGTGAATAGATAATGCTAGCTCTGGGTAATATAAAGCAGAAACTTGAATCATTGAAAGATACAACAGAGAAATAGACCCTTTAGCCCACTGAGTCCGTGCCAACCATCGAATACCACCCACACTAGTTCTTTGTTATCCCTCTTTTTCATCCACTTCCTTCACACGAAAGAGGCAATTTACAGAATCCAATTAACCTACAATCCTGCACGCCTTTGATGTGGGAGGAAACTGGAGCACCCGGAGGAAGCCCAAGCACTCACAGGGAGAACGTGCAAACTCCACACAGATGGTATCGAGATAGGGGTCAGCACGCACTCGGTGGGTGAAAGGGCCTGTTTCCGTTCCGTACCTTTCAATGATTCAGGAGTTTGACTGTTTTAGTTGATTCAGAGGGGCTCTACCAGCTGCATCACTGTTCACTGTTTTGCGTGTCATATAATTTCCTTTTAAGGAAGTGCAATAAAGGAGCAGAATGGATCGTGATGCGAGCATCTGATAACTATTTTTTTCTGTCCTTAGGTGAACGTATTTTGCAAGACGGTTCGGTAAAGCTGGCGATATCAGCATTGGAACATGGCAGAGGAGGACCTGATCTTTAAGATTGAAGGAGTTGGCGATGGGCGTAGAAACTCTGGAGATGACAGTGATGATGAAGAGCAGTACCTTATCTGTCCCATTACCGACTATGACGATCACAATAAGACAAACAAGATTTACAATCGCAATTACTTAAAGGGGAAATTTTGTGAAACTTCCAGCTCCCCTGTAAGGTCATTCAACTTTAAGGTACCAAATTCAAATTCCTCCTTTTTTGAATTCCTACTTCTTTTCTTTTGATGACTGTGTTTTCACATGCAAATGATGCTTGTGGTTTTAACCAGCATTCACTGCAGTGAATGAGAGTCTTGCCTGCATGTATAGTTGCAGACACTTGGAGCCTTCTAACGCACTAACTCTGGTTGTTTACGACCGTGGGCTGCTCTGATGGGGCATGCGCAGTGTTACCTGGAGATGAGGTCAGAGTATGTATTTTAATGAACCTGTTATCCAGCTTTGAGTGTTTACAGATTAACCAGGTGGCAACTGCAGTGCACTGTAAGATTTGTCCATATACAATTGGACACCAGGGATATGAAAACTTAGAAAGACTTGCTGCCTTTTGTTATCAAAGACTTGTGATTTGTGTGGGTGATAGTCACATAGCTAGACAGCACGGAAACGGGCCCTTTGGCCCAACATGTCCATGCTGTCCCGGTTGGCATACCGCGGTCGTCCCACCTACCTGCATTTGGTCCGTAGCCCTCTAAACACTTGCTATCCATATTTCTGTCTATTAAAGACGTAATAAAACTCGTAATGGTACCCACTTCTGTAGCTTCTTCTGGCAGCACGTGATGTGTGGCCTTAATTGGTGACCTGTTCCGGGTTAAAATCCCACGTCTGAGATTCCAGCGGAAAAATCCAAAGTGATCCAGTTCATCGTGGGGAGATTTGCCCCGTAGGAAGTGCTGGGGTTCGGATGAAACAGATCTTTATGTAAGAATCCCATAGTGAACTTTTGAAGAACAGAGGGGAGTTCTTGTGCTGTGGTCAACATTTACCCATTAATCAACGTCACTGATATGGGTCAAAATAAAAATTGTTCTGAAAAGCGGCAGATAGACTGTTGGAGTGATATGATATCAACGTCACTGATATGGGTGATCTGGTCACTTATTGATTGCCCACTGAGTCCAGACCTGTTGTACTTCGTGGTCCGGTACCTGTTGTACCTTTAGTGACTCTGGACGGACCACAAGTACACGTGTATAAAAGGTTACATTGCTGGAGCTCAACTCCAGGCTGTTTATTCCGTGGCCACCTGCATCCAGAGTGACCGCCTAATCACACCCATCACTTATATACACAGCCATACAAAGTAGTTCTTGGATACACAAAGTAGTCCCAGCAATATCACAACATCCCCCTCGTCTTATATATTACAACATCCCCCTTGTCTTATATAAAATTGTTTTCTTTACCATTCGAGGGCTAAAATATATTTAACAAACAAAACCAAAACACCATTGCTTTTTGCAAACAAAACCAATAACACAACTAAACACGATTAAACACAATTGTTTTTTTCGCCATCATGGTGGTCACTCCTCTGCGGAATTTCACTCATCGCCGGGTGGTCACTCATCTCCGGGTGGTCACTCATCTCCGTGTGGTCACTCACTCTGTGTGGTCACTCACTCCGTGTGGTCACTCACTCCGTGTGGTCACTCACTCTGTGTGGTCACTTACTCTGGGTGGTCACTCACTCCGTGTGGTCACTCCACAGATATATACATTTATACAAAAGCATCAAATATAATACATTAAGCTTTCAGTACACAGATCACTACACAGGTCATTAAACACAAAATATTCATTTTGTTCCATATCTTCCCCTCAAGAAGACGTGCTGTGTAGATCAAACGTAGTGTAGGCTCTAGATGCTCCACCACCATGATTTGCCTGCCACTGCTGGCCTCCCACTGCTGGGCTCCCACTGCTGGGCTGGCACTGCTGGGCTCCCACTGCTGGGCTGGCACTGCTGGGCTCCCACTGCTGGGTTGGCACTGCTGGGCTCCCACTGCTGGGTTGGCACTGCTGGGCTCCCACTGCTGGGCTCCCACTGCTGGGTTGGCACTGCTGGGCTCTCACTGCTGGGCTCCCACTGCTGGGTTGGCACTGCTGGGCTCCCACTGCTGGGTTGGCACTGCTGGGCTCTCACTGCTGGGCTGGCACTGCTGGGCTCCCACTGCTGGGCTGGCACTGCTGGGCTCCCACTGCTGGAATCGCGGTGCGATCGCGCCTCCGCTGCAGTGCGCGCTGGCCCCGCCCACAGGTGCTCCCCGGCAGCTGTCGTTCAACTTTTCGAACGCGCTGCCGCTGGCCCCGCCCACAGGTGCTCCCCGGCCCCGCCCACAGGTGCTCCCGGCAGCTGCCGCGCAATTCCAACGCGCTGCCGCTGCCTCGGGCCCAGGGCCGGCCCGACTCTACGGTCGACGCGCCTGGGTGAGTATTTAGTGCCTCGGCCTTACCGGCCGCCGCACACCTCCGTGGGTGTCGGTCTCCTCCGGGGCTCTCCCGGTTGCCGCACACCACCGTGGGTGTCGGTCTCCTCCAGGGCTCTCCCAGTCGCCGCACACCTCCGTGGGTGTCAGCCTCCCCCGGTCGCCGCACACCTCCGTGGGTGTCGGTCTTACCCGGTCACCGCACACCTCCGTGGGTGTCGGGTCTCCCGGTCTTACCGGTCGCCGCACACCTCCGTGGGTGTCGGGTCTCCCGGTCTTACCGGTCGCCGCACACCTCCGTGGGTGTCGGGTCTCCCGGTCTTACCCGGTCACCGCACACCTCCGTGGGTGTCGGGTCTCCCGGTCTTACCGGTTGCCGCACACCTCCGTGGGTGTCGGGTCTCCCGGTCGCCGCATACCTCCGTGGGTGTCAGCCTCCCCCGGGGCTCTCCCGGTCGCCGCACACCTCCGTGGGTGTCGGTGTCCTCCGGGGCTCTCCCGGTCGCCGCACACCTCCGTGGGTGTCGGTCTTCCCCGGTCACCGCACACCTCCGTGGGTGTCGGTCTCCTCCGGGGCTCTCCCGGTTGCCGCACACCACCGTGGGTGTCGGTCTCCTCCAGGGCTCTCCCAGTCGCCGCACACCTCCGTGGGTGTCAGCCTCCCCCGGTCGCCGCACACCTCCGTGGGTGTCGGTCTTACCCGGTCACCGCACACCTCCGTGGGTGTCGGGTCTCCCGGTCTTACCGGTCGCCGCACACCTCCGTGGGTGTCGGGTCTCCCGGTCTTACCGGTCGCCGCACACCTCCGTGGGTGTCGGGTCTCCCGGTCTTACCCGGTCACCGCACACCTCCGTGGGTGTCGGGTCTCCCGGTCTTACCGGTTGCCGCACACCTCCGTGGGTGTCGGGTCTCCCGGTCGCCGCATACCTCCGTGGGTGTCAGCCTCCCCCGGGGCTCTCCCGGTCGCCGCACACCTCCTTGGGTGTCGGTGTCCTCCGGGGCTCTCCCGGTCGCCGCACACCTCCGTGGGTGTCGGTCTTCCCCGGTCACCGCACATCTCCGTGTGTGTCGGGTCTCCCGGTCTCCTCCGGTTGCCGCACACCTCCATGGGTGTCGGTCTTCCCCGGTCACCGCACATCTCCGTGTGTGTTGGGTCTCCCGGTCTTCCCCGGTCACCGCACATCTCCGTGTGTGTCGGCTCTCCCGGTCTCTCCCCCGCGAAGCAGTCGCAGGCTTCTAATCTCGGGCCTACACAGGTGCTGGGGCGCGACGTGGGCCAACACGCACCTCCCCCAGCAGCTTGCAGCGTCACGTAGGCAACTCGGCGCCGACTACTGAGCAGGTTACTATACCAACACACACTGGCTCTGTCGGGATGCACTCCAAACGTCCCGTACCGAGCTGGAAACTTTTCTTTTGTTTTGTTTCCCTTCAGGGCTTTTTTTCTTCTTTTTTTTTTCTTTTTAACCTTTTCTGCTCGGGCATGCTTCATTCCCTCCCTAGGTGAAACACCAAGCCGCTGCCACCATGTTGTACTTCGTGGTCCGGTACTTGTTGTACCTTTGTTGTGACTCTGGAAGGACCACGAGTACACATGTTTATGATGTTATCATGGTGGAGCTTAACTCCAGGCTGTTTATTCCAAGCACCCGGCGATGAGTGAAATTCCGCAGAGGAGTGACCACCATGATGGTGAAAAAAGCAATTGTGTTTAATTGTGTTTAGTTGTGTTATTGGTTTTGTTTGCAAAAAGCAATGGTGTTTTGGTTTTGTTTGTTAAATATATTTTAGCCCTCGAATGGTAAAGAAAACAATTTTATTTAAGACAAGGGGGATGTTGTAATATATAAGACAAGGGGGATGTTGTGATATTGCTGGGACTACTTTTTGTTAACCTTCTTTTTTTTTTCTTTCTTACGCACTTGTTAACTTTTTTTATTGGGGTTTTTGTTGTTTTCCTTTTCTAGGCTAAACACCCAAACCGCTGCCACCATGTTGTACTTCGTGGTCCGGTACCTGTTGTACCTTTGTTGTGACTCTGGAAGGACCTCGAGTACACATGTTTAAGATGTTATCATGGTGCAGCTTGTACTCCAGGCTGTTTATTCCAAGGCCGCCTGGATCCAGAGTGACTGCCTAATCACACCCATCACTTATATACACAGCCATACAAAGTAGTTCTTGGATACACAAAGTAGTCCCAGCAATATCACAACAAGACCGACCATCAATCACCCGTTCACACTCGTTCTATGTTATCCCACTTTCTCATTCACTACACACTTGGGGCAATTTTACAGAGGCCAATTAGCCTACAAACCTGCAAATCTTTAGGATGTGGGAGGAAACCGGAGCACCCGGAGGAAGCCCACGTGGTCATTGGGAGAGCGTGCAAACTCCACACAGACAGCCCCTGAGGTCAGGATTGAACCTGGGTCTTTGGCGCTATGAGACAGTGCTTCTACCAGCTATGCCACTGTGCGTGCTGTGCCAAATTACAGCAGCAACTGCACTTTTTCTTTGAATTACAAATTTATTGTAAAATACTTTGGAATAACTAGAAATGGCCTTTGCCTGGTCTGCAGTAATGAAAGTCTTTCCTGTCCCACTGCAGATATCTGCCCAAATGGGGCCAACCGGTTTGTTATAGGTTTGAGAATACTAAGGGTAGAGGAGAGGGGAATATGAGCTGTGTAAAATCATTTTCGGAGGTTTGCTGGTAGATCAATCTGCTTTATGTCACTTTTTTTCCAAATCGGGACCAAATTCCCACGAGCTTGCCAGAAACTTTACAAACATTTAAACCAAAACTGAGTTTGAAAAATAAGTCTCCATCTTGTGCTCAAATCTAAAGCAGTATCTTTGTTTCTGTCGGGGGAGGGGGGAGCAAAACATGGAGCATTAATTCTGTTCACGCCTGACCTGCTGAGTATTTCCAGCACTTTGTACTTTTGCATTTAATTACTTTAATTAAAAAGGTAATCGGCAGAGGGTCTGAGAAATGTTTTGATCAAATCAGTGTGTGGTGTAGTCAGCTTTCAGTTAACTGTTGGTGTTTTGTACCATTTCATGGAGAAAACCAAACCTCTGGTAATGCCGTCCAAATAAACCAAAAACATTTACAGGGACTTTTTCCTTAATCAGAAACAGAGGTATTGTAACCCTGCCAATGATAACAGTAACAGGCAATGCTTTTTTGTTTCTAATAATAATTTTGATTTTTGTATTTTAAAATGATCTTACATGTATCCTTCAGAATCACGAGACCTGTCCTAAGTCTGGCTCATTAGCTGACCGCGGTTGGGTAGGTCCAATATATGTAATCATTTCTTCACTGACACCATCTTGTCACCGATCTGTTTAATGTGTGATAAGTACTTTCCTGCATGTCGTCATTAATTCTCCTTTCATTTTGTTTGAACCATGTTTCATCTCCTTCCTTCCCCTGGAACCCAACACTGCAGAACTCTTCTCCTCGCTCCCAACCTCTCTCCAGTCTCTCCACCTCTTGTCTCTGCACCCACCTTAAGATTCCTCATAGACTCGGTTAATGCGTCTGTGTTACTTGTCCGAATGTCATGTTACGGTTCTGTGTAAATTGAGGTTGGAAATGCTCCGGTACAATCCTTGGAATGCTTTCCTAATGTTAAAGGAGCAGTACCAATGAAACAGTAGAGACAAAGAAGGCCAGATGCTGGTATTTACCAAAGATAGACACACAGTGCCTGAGTAACTCAGCGAGTCAGGTAGCGTCTCTAGAGAAAAAGGATAGGTGACGTTTCAAGTTGGGACCCTTCTTCAGACTGGAGACCCTCCTTCCAGTCTATCTGCAGTTTGTTTTTGTCATCTTTAGGGTTTGAAATCTGTTCCTGATGTCACCTATCGCTTCCTGATTTCTTGTTGTTTGTATCAGTTTGAAAAGAATTGTGATGGTGATTCCAACAGTTAAACATGTTGATAAACCCCGTGCAGTGCTTCTGTTTATTTTCGGGGTGTGTTAGAAGGACAGTTCTGGTTTTACTCTGTGATATTTGCAGATAAAGAGCAGTTAAAGGTTGCAAATGTGAGTTGCATGTAATAAACAGGACATTAGTGTTGATGTGAGGATTGTGCTGTGCTCTGTATGAGGTAGTGCCATTGACACAGGGAGCACCAGCTGTACTGTTACAAATGATTCTGGCGATGCTGTTTAAAAACAAAACATTTCAACAAAACGTGGTTGGTGTTTTATTAACTCTTCATAAATTTGGATTTGACAGTGTTTGTCATTTTAGAATTTAGAACATGGAAAAGTGTAGCACAGGAACCTTTGGTCCAACTTGCCCACTCCGACTAGCATGCCTCATGTACACTAGCCACACCTGCCCATATTTGGTCTCTAAACCTTTCCTATCCACATACTTGTCCAAATGTCTCTTAAATATTTTGATAGTACCTTCCTCCAGCAGCTCGCTCCATATACCCACGACCCTAGTGCAAAAAAAAAGGTTCTAAAATTTGTCATTTTAGAACTGAGAACATAGAAAAGTATAGCACAGGAACAGGCCCTTCAGCCCACCATGTCTGTGCCAAACATGAAGCCATTAAACTAATCTCATCTGCCTGCACGTGATCTATATCCCTCCATTCCCTGCATATCCAAAAGCCCCTTAAACCCCACTATCCTCCACCACCTCTGGCAGCGTGTTCCATTCACCCATCACTCTGTTTAAAAAAAACTTGCCCCGCACATCTCCTTTAAATTTTGCCACTCTCACCTTAAATCTATGCCCTCTGTCTTGTGACATTTCCAAGAAAAGCTTGACTTACCCTATCCATGCCTCGCGTAGTTTCATATACAATCCACGTCTGTCCAATCTCTCCTTGTAGCCAATACCCTCTAATCCGGGCAGCACTCTGGTTAACTTGTGAACCAAATATCAAATTATTTCTGAGTAGTCAGATAGTGGATTATATGTGTTCTAGTAAACAGGCTATGGAATCGCAGTTATCACTTCATGTCGGGCTCGTTATTCAAGATCAGTCCACATCAGGGCAGGAGCTGAGCTTTGGGTGAGCCTAGCCAAGCCTCAGGCAGAGTTTGTGTGACCTCTCTACTGTCTGAGTGAATGTGTTGACATTTATTTATCAGATCAGTAGTTAGAAGAGAGCCAGAGCATCATTCTACATTGTCATCTCTTGCTGTGGCCTCGTTCCCTGCTTAAGGCTTGTGGGGACGAGGGCTGACCGCTCGGCCAGAGTTAGTGTGTCCGTGTGTGCTCCATGCTGTGATGCAGGCAGGAAACGCAGGCAGCTGTTCGCAAATCAAAGGGCTGGGGTGAGTCGGAGGAGACGGTAAATGGTCCAGTTCAATTTGAAGCCACAGAACACACTGCAGACTTCATCCGTGCCAGCTGGGTTTCCCCTTTGGGAATTACATCATTGTGATTATGCTGTGAGAATTGGCTTGAAGGTCCATGAGTACAGTTCCATTGACTTTGTTCAGCACCATCTTCTGCTGGGTGGTGGGTCTATGGACCGAGCTGCCAGAGGAAGTAGTTGAGGCAGGTACCATAACAGCATTTAAAATACATTTGGACAGGTACATGGATAGAAAAGTTTTAGAGGGATATGGCCCAAATGTGGGCAGATGGGACTCGTGTAGATGGGGCGTCTTGACGTGGGTAAATTGGACCGACGAGCCTGTTTCTGTGCTGTATGACTGTAGAATCCTTGACTTATGATAGCGTCTCTTCCCAGTCGCAGTTTTAACTCGTGGCATCCTTTTCCTTGCAGCTTTCTGGTCCTCCTGACGTTTGTTGTCATGCGCCCACCCTCGTCACCCTTGTCTGTCTCGTTCTTCCGACTAGGACTAGGTTAAACCAAGGACACCTCCTGCCCACCAGCCTCCGTTAGACATGAAAGATCACATGATTCATTTGAAGAATTGTCGATTTTTTTCTGGTCGATAATCGTCCCTCAATTAGCTGGTTATTTAGAAAGCACCAACCATGATTTTTGCACTGCAACAATGACCCCACTGTCACTGTATGTAAAGCACTTTGGCACACGTGAGCTTGTGACTGCTTTGACATTGGAATTGCAATGTTGTATTGGATACAGCGTGATTAACCAGAGACACTCGTGCCTTGCTCCGTTTCTACTTGCCCTTAACGTTATCTGTTCTGGGTGCATCTTTAAAGTCTTTCTCGGGGAATAACTTCTCAGAAGATCCTGTTTCACTCTGAACTAAAAATGACCTAAAGATATCTTCCATCTCCAGATGCCCAGTAATAGCGTTTCCTGCACATGACAACCTGCTAACTCAGCCACCAACTGCACACGGTTTGCAGCTGAGTCTTTCAATCCAGTCTCCACTCGTGGTATTTCTGCAGAACATGATAATCTGCTGTTATAATTTAAAATTGGCCGTTTAGTTCTTCACTGCACTAGACGTTAAATCTGAGCAGAATACATCAAGTTGCAACTGAAAATTGCTTAATTCTTTTTTAATTAAAAAAAATTATAATTTGTAATGCAGTGGAGATGAGGAATATAAATCTCTACCCCAAAAAGTAAAAGCAAGTGTTCTTTTGTTGCCATTCACATATTTACTTCATCACTTTGAAAGGAAGTTTTTTCCAAAATTCATGTGGACCAATGTCAGATTGACCTGAAGTACAGTCTGAATCAACTGAATCCAAAATAAATATTATTGTCGCTTTGGTTAACTACACAATATAGCTCCAAATAAAGTCGCCGCTTTAGATGCTAAAATTCATTGCTTTAGTTACTAGAAATCCCACTTGCAAAATTTGGTAAACCAGCCAGTGTATATTGGCAGTTGTAGGCTGAAAGATTTATGGCAATGTTTGTTTCCAAACTGTTTAAAAGAAACAAAAGATCTAAGGTTTGGTAAGTTTGATCATGGCTGCTCGGTGAAGGTAAATATTGCATCTGATGCAAGTGCTTGAGTATTGCATGAAAACAAAACTAGGAGCTTGCTCACTGACCTTGGTGACCTGTGCTTTGAAAGGCCAGTGTGTTGGATCTTTGCAGACCAGCATGGCAAAGGAGTTAGACAATAGACAATAGGTGCAAGAGGAGGCCATTCGGCCCATCGAGCCAGCACCGCCATTCAATGTGATCATGGCTGATCATTCTCAATCAGTACCCCGTTCCTGCCTTCTCCCCATACCCCCTGACTCCGCTATCCTTGAGAGCTCTATCTAGCTCTCTCTTGAATGCATTCAAAGAATTGGCCTCCACTGCCTTCTGAGGCAGAGAATTCCACAGATTCACAACTCTCTGACTGAAAAAGTTTTTCCTCATCTCAGTTCTAAATGGCCTACCCCTTATTCTTAAACTGTGGCCCCTTGTTCTGGACTCCCCCAACATTGGGAACATGTTTCCTGCCTCTAACGTGTCCAACCCCTTAATAATCTTATATGTTTCGATATTTCTTTTACGTTTCGATTTCAAATAGTTGAAATGGATGTTGATAGATTGGGCTTTTTGAAACAAGGAACTGCAGATGCTGGTTTACAAAAAAAAAAGATAGCAATTGCTGCACTAACTCAGCAGGTTAGGCAGCATCTGTGGAGAACATGGATAGATGACGTTTCAGGTTCGGGTCCTGAACGTAAACGTCACCTATCCATGTTCTCCAAAGATGCTGCCTATTGCACTGAGTTACTCCAGCACGTTGTGATTGAATGATGAGTACACGAACAAGATAAAGGACTAATTGTTTGGTAGAACAGGAAAATAGGTTAATTTTCACCTCCAATTTAAATCTAACCCATGAGAAATGTATGTATGCTCATAGGACTATCTTTTCTAACATTTAGATCACAGGAGCTTAACTTATTTTCAGAATTTATCAAAAAGGGCAACAGCGGAAATTCAGAGATGATTCAATTTTCTGGACACTCTTAAACCAACGGCATGCTTGAAAACATCAACAGAAATGCTGGAAGAGCTCAACTGTGGAAAGAAAAACTAGTTTGTGTTTTGGGTCAGAACCAGGAGAAGTGTAAAGGGGATGTCAGTTTGGAAAAGGTGTAGAAACAAGGAACTGTAGATACAGGTTTTGCAAGGAAAGGCACAAAATGCTGGAATAACTCAGCAGGTCATGCAGCATCCCTGGAGATCATAGTTAGCTAATGTCTTTTCAGAAGGGGTCCCAAACCGAAACGTCACTTATCCATGACAAAGACTGAATGCTCTAGATAGAGTAGGTGAGGACTTGTTGTTCGTGAAGCATTTAAAATAGATTGACTCAAAATGGCCATGAAGTGTGAGTATGGGAACCGTTGAAAGAGAGGTTGACCTGAAGTTTCGACATTCATTTGGAGCGTCTAAATGGAAGAGAAGATGTCATTCGTCTAGGTCTTTCGGGTTGGAGTAGGGTTGAGGATCATCCCTGCAGTCTTGATTTTCCATCCTGCTTTCTAATGTGATTTCTAAACTTCATTTTGGAGTCAGTTAAAATAATGTGCCCTTAAAATCTTTGCAAATCCCACTCTGAGGTCAGGCCCTTTTGTGGATGTGCTCCCGTTCCGACTTATAGTTTCGAGATGGAGCGTGAAACAGGCCTGTTGGCCCACTGAGTCCGCACTGACCAACAATCCCCGTACACTTGTTCTATCCTACACACTGGGGACAATTTACAGAAGTCAATTAACCTACAAACCTGCACGTCTTTGGAGTGGGAGGAAACCGGAGAAAAACCTCACGGTCACAGGGAGAACGTACAAACTCCACCTGTAGTCAGGATCGCATCTGGCCTCTGGCGCTGTGAGGCAGCAACTCTGCCGCTGCGCCACTGTGCAAATCGGATATTGTGCATGTTGTAAATATTTGATTATAGATAGCCATGAAGGTGCATTCTACTTTCACTAGAATATCGTTTTTGGACCTTGGCCTTGGGTGATATCAGGTTTACAAATACAAACAAACAGTTATTTGTACAGAATCCATTTTGTAAATGAAATGCACTATTGGCACCGGAATGTTGGTGAGGAAACTGAGCTGTTCCATCTGTTCCACAGGATGCCTGGAGACACGCATTGGAAAAGGCCAAGCACATGCCCGATCCTTGGGCAGAGTTCCACCTGGAAGAGATTGAGACTGAGATGGCCACTCGTTACAGGTCGATCCCTCTTGTTGCTTTAATGCTATCTTTGTAATTGCCGAGTTTTTCAAAGGAAAATAATGCCTTTGCATGTTGAGGTGATATTCTGTGAGAAAGCAATTCAACGCACAGTAAATATGATTTGAGTAGCAGCAGAGTTGGGATCTGTGAGCCTCTCCAGGAGGTCTGCCAGCGTGTTTGTTCTGGAGCTGCCTTAAGGTCACAAGTGGCAAAACACAAAGTAATTTATCAACCTGCTCCATTGAAATAAAACAACAACAGTATTGAAACATTTTCCTTTATGAAGGGCAAAGTCTTTGCACTTCCTTGCATCACTTAAAGCAAAGGAGGTTTAATGTATTGGTTTAACAAAAGGACACACAGTGCTGGAATAACTCACGTTTTGTGTCGGGACCCTTCTTCCGAAGTTAATACCAGTTAATGTACTGGTATTGTTTGGGATTACACATTTCTCTGATCAAGGGAATCAGACAGCGCAGTGACACAGCTGATAGAGCTGCCGTCTCATAGTGACAGAGACCCAGTTTTGATCCTGACATTGGGCGTTGTCTGTGTGGAGTTTGCACGTTCCCTTTGCGACTGCGTGGGTTTTCTCCGTGGTGCTCCGGTTTCCTCCCACATCCCAAAGACATGCAGGTTTATAGATTAATTGACCTCTGTAAATTGCCCCTAGTGTGTAGGGAGTGGATCAGAAAGTGGGATAACAAAGAACGTGTGAATGGGACTAGGTGGGCCGATGGGTCTGTTTCCTTGGTATGTTTTAAGAATTAAAGTTAAAAGAAGTTGAGCCACAAGGTAGCCATGCTTTCCTGGTGAGTGAGCCCCAGGGCTTGCTGCTGGCACCCTGATCGCAATGGTGGGTTGAGACCCATGCTGGGCTGATTGGAGCCAAGTAACCTGGCTAAGTAGAGTAAGCTAACCAGGATGTATTGAGCTAACTAACTGGGCAAAATAGAGCTGGCTAACCTGGCTAAGTAAAGATTACTAACCTGGCTAAGTAAAGATTACTAACAACAAAGTACAACTAACTAACTGGACTAACTAGAGCTCACAAATTGGGCTAACTCTGCAGTTTACCAAACCTCTCGCAAGATGAAAGGCCTCTCAGGTTAGGGTGCCAGAAGAAAGTCCGTGTCGATAGAAATGTGCCTCTAAATAAACCATAACCATGCCCAGAAAATGGTAATCCAATTAATCCCCCACTCTAGAGACACAAGAGACTGCTGACGCGGTAGAGCTGCTGCCTTGTAACGCCAGACCCGGGTTCAATCCTGACTTTGGGTGCTGTCTGTACGGGGATAGTATGTTCTCCCAGTGACTGCGTGGGTTTTCTCCGGGTGCTCCGGTTTCCTCCCACATTCCATAGACGTACAGATTTGTAGGCTAATTGGCTTTGGTAAAAATTGTAAATTGTCCCTAGTTTGTTTAGAATTGTGTTAATGTGCGGGGATTGCTGGTCGATGTGGACTGTATTTCTAAACTAAATTAAACATGAACATCTGGAGGAACTCGGCAGGTCGAGCAGCATCTGTGGGGGTGGAATTGTCAATGTTTCAAATTGGAACCGTCCAAAATCTAGTTGGCTTCTTACTTCACACTGTAGTCTCCCTCCATAGTCCTGTCGTATCTTTCCTTATTGGAAAATACGGAAATCTCAGAAGGTTAATGACTGAATCTGCTCCTCCCCGCACCCCTCCCAATCCTTCCGAATTTGGGGGAAAGTTTCCGCTTTCTTATTTCACTTCCGCCATTCTGATTTTGCCTCACATTTTTCCGCAAAACAGTCGGTAATTGCAATTTGTCAATTCAGCCGCTAGAGGTCGCCAGGGGTTCCACGAGAAATTCCCCCACCTTGGAAGTCTCCCTGAAAATGTGGCACCCAGGCTGGGCAAGGCAGCCAATCTCGACCTCATCGGGACTTCCATGGCCGATCGGTGGGTTGAATTTGCAACCTGCGGCCGGGGCTCTGGAACTCCAGCCCAGCTGGAGCCAGCACATCTATCCCTAGAACCGACTTCCTTGGCCGGCTGGATAAACCAGCAAAGCTCTGGAACCAAGAGTGCCAGAAAATCAGTGGTGGAACTGTAATGAGTAAATATTAAATTTAAGTGCAAGATTATATAACTATATTAATTAATTAGGATGGGGTTAAAATATAAAACACAGCAGAAAAGCCAATTACCATCTTTTTGGGCTGATTATCAATTAATGTGCGAATTTACTTCAAGTACGTCCGTATGCTTAGCCGAGTCGCATCTCTCAACTCTTTCATCATAACTTAGTCATACATGTTATGACCATTATTCTTTTATTCAATACCAAGAGAATTGGGATGTGTAAGGAAAAAGCTAAATGGTAAAAACAAAACAAAACAAATTTTCTTTGTGTTGCAAAAAGTATCTCTGTTCAATAACCTTTCTATAAATAGCAGAATATACTCATGATAGGCCTGACATTGTACATGTAGTCCAAGAACTACAGACTGTTGGAAATAATAGTCGCTTTTCCCACATGAATGTAGTGCAACGCATATGCGCATTTGGCGTGCATACTTTTATTTTGCTGAAAAGTTGCATTAAGCGCCATATTATGAATTTTGATGTAAAATTCTGAATTTTGGACATCAAAATTATGAATTTGTAAAATCAAATGTTGGGAGGTCTGTCCCGGCCTTTCAAGCAGTCGTTTCCCAGTTACAATGACTCGCTCCGTGAAATATCTCCTATCATTCCTTGTCTTTCTTACCAAGCATTCTGATTACATGTTCTCTGATTACTCACTCTCCTGCATGGGAAACATGTTCTCTGATTACTGACTCTCCTGCATTTCTTTGTATTTACTCTATCAAATGCCTTGTTAAATCTGCCCTCGCCCTACCCATTTGTACCGAGAACATTTTAGCGTTGATGTTCACATAGCAAATTCCCAAATCTCTGAGACAAGGCCCTGTATGAGAATCCAATGAAATCTTTGAAAGACTTCCAGGAATGTAACTGTGGGAAGAAGGGTCCTGATCTGAAACATTGCCTATCCTGACCTGCTGAGTTACTCCAGCACTTTGTGTTTTTGGTAAACCAGCAACTGCAGTTCCTTGTATCTCAGGTTCAAGAACAGCTTCTTCGCAGCAACTATTAGGCTCTTAAACATGACCCAAAACTAACTTTAGCAACAATGAACTGTCTTTAATTGCATTCAGCACTTGGTTTGTTCCACTCGGATTGTGATCATGAATTTATTGAATTTTCAAAAATGTTGTATCTTTTGTATGCATTGCGTTTATGGGCCTGTTAAACTGCTGCAAGTAAGAATCAGTCCAAAGAAGGGTCCCGACCCAAAATGTCACCTATCCATGTCATCCAGAGGTGCTGCCTGACATGCTGAGTTACTCCAGAACTTTATGTCTTCTTTGGTAAACCAGCATCTGCAGTTCCTTGTTTCTACATGTAACTGTATTTGTTCCGGGATGCAAAACCCATCGGCGGTATAGTAACTTGAAGATTTTTTAATTTCCTGCAGTATTAAGCTTTTCTGCTGCTGTTGATCTGGTTGGACCTTGCTGCTGAAAACTCCGGGGTGTGTGGGGGCAGCCTTAAATAACAGTACAGTCAGCAAGGATCAATAATGCTGGTCACATCAGGCGATGCTCCGGGAGTGTATTACGTTGCTGATTTATGACTGGACCTGGCTCTTTGCCAGTTTAATCAAACTTGCAATGCCACAGCTTATGTTAAACCGATTGGGAACTGAACAATTATTGTTTCTTCCTGCGCTGAAGTTAAAGCATTGAGTGGTTAAATTGTGTTATTGTTACGAGGCAAGACTGATGGGATCCATTGCAGACTGCACAAGTTTATTTTCCCCCTGCAAAGCCAAAAATAGAATAATTAGTTTCGGCTGGAAATAAAAATCCCAGCTACTCTGGTTGCGAAGTGATTTAAGACTTTTTTCTTCTGGGAAAATTACAGCCTGCCAATCTGGTCTTCAAGTGAGCACCATTGATATCCCATTCATTATTCCCCCTCAGATCCCTGAAGCTTCGTTGCTAAGCTGCTGGGTATAGAGAGTAATGTTGTTGCTGTAAAATCTGGCAGCAGGCAGCACTCTGTCCGGTGACGTGGCGTTGAATGAGGGGATTCAGGCTGGGAAGTTTCTGTGATGGTAGCCTGGTCCTGCACCAGATGTGACTTATCCAAACTAAGTTTGTTTGCATTCACCTGTATTTACCTATTACCTGCCACACTTTGTCCTCTCTTCTAGCTTCCCTCTCTCCCACCCTCCCCACTACAATCAGTCTGAAGAAGGGTCCCCTCCCGAAACGTTACGTATCCATGTTTTCCAAGGATGCTGCCTGACCTGCTGAGTTACACCAGCACGTTGTCCTTTTTTGCTTGCACTTGTTTATTTTCTCTCCTGCACTCATTGTATTCGCGTATGGACTTGTGTTTGCTTGGATAACAGAGTGTGGTGGATTCCTGGAACACACCGCTAAAGGTTGTGGTGAAAGGAGGAGTCCAACCCAAAACGTCACCGATCCATGTCCTCCACAGATGCTGCCTGATTGTCTGAGTTACTCCAACACTTTGTGTTCTAACCTAGCATCCTTTATTGGACTGTAATGATGGTGTGGAGTGGGTACATTTGTACAAAGCAGGGGACAGATGGGTAAGGGGAAATAATGTGGACTCTAGAGTAACCCCTTCTTGATCTCCTCCCTCAACAGGTACAACGCCATTTCAGGGAAATGGGTGGAAGATGAGGTACTCATAAAGATGGCTAAACAAGTAAGAACGGATTTGGGCTACTTTAGACAGCAGCTGCTATATCAGATATCTGTGCACAGCTAATCTCTTGGTGAACTGTCAGACCATTGTGAGCTGGACGTTAGGAGGCTGTTGTAAATGTATGTTGAAATATCTCATCTCTCATTGAATCTGGTAAACACGAGAGTGCTGAACGACTCTCTGACTCTAAACAAGCATCTATTCACAAAATGCTGGAGTAACTCAGCAGGTCAGGCAGCATCTCAGGAGAGAAGGAATGGGTGACGTTTTGGGTCGAGACCCTTCTTCATACCCCATTCCTTCTCTCCTGAGATGCTGCCTGACCTGCTGAGTTACTCCAGCATTTTGTGAATAAATACCTTCGATTTGTACCAGCATCTGCAGTTATTTTCTTATACTAAACAAGCATCTGATGGCTGGGGTCAGCATTGCCCCATGGTGTCCACTTCACTGGTTCCCTGAGCCAGTGAACAGATCTGCTGCTATCTGAGGAACCAAGTGCATCCCCACCCTTGCCTGCATCGCTGCAGCTGAGCCTTCTGCAGCCGTGTACAAGCCGGTGGTGCAGAACAGTGGAACAGCATAATCCTGCATCCAACTTCCTAAAGGAAAGTTAACTTCAAGAGAATTCCACTCAGGAATTACCATGATGGTTTTAGTATTTCAAAGGTGAAATGTAAATTGAGAGATTGGTGTTTGTCTTTCAGCCCTTTGGTCGTGGTGCCATGCGGGAATGCTACAGAACGTAAGTTCTATTTTTATCATTGCCTTTAATGTAGATCCAGGCGGGAGAGGGCAGGGTGCCCGGGTGGGGACGTCAGCCTGGCTGTAACTCGTTGGAGGTGCATTTATCTGAATTGTGATCTGCAGTGTGATGGAGAAAGAACTAAAAGTATCTTCCCTTCCGTCCCTCCCCAGCAGAATACTAGTAATTGTGTAGTGCAGAGAAGCAGATGAATCCAGCCTCTTCCTAGCCTCGACATTAAGATTTAGGTTATGATGTTTTATAAAAACACCCTGACTTTAATTTCCCAAAGGTTTGTATAGTTTATTTGTTCACATGGTGCCCATGAAACAGTGCAGTCCAGGGAACTCCACAGAGAACAGTCGTGAGGTGGTAGATGATTGGGTTGTGAGTGGGACCACTGTGGTCGGCCTCATTGCCCCCACTCGCATGGTGTGTGAGGTGCTGTACCTCTGCCTTGTGATTGCCATCGACTGCCCCTAAAGGCAAAGGACAAGGAATTGGAAGCCCAAAGACTGAGGCAAGTTGGTTAAGAACCAATTGTGGATGCAGTTGCGGGCGGCACAGTGGTGCAGCGGGTAGAGCTGCTGCTTAACAACACCAGAGTCCCGGGTTCGATCCTGATCTCGGGTGCTGTCTGTGTGGCATTTGCATGTTCTCCCTATGACTGCATGGGTTTCCTCCGTGTGCTCCTGTTTCCTCCCACATCCCAAAGGCGTTCGGGTTTGTAGATTAATTGACCTCTGTAAATTGCTCTTAGTGTGTAGGGAGTGTGTAGGGAGTGGACGAGAAAGTGGGATAACTTCGAACTAATGTGAACAGGTGAACGATGGTCAGTGTGGATTCAGTGGGCCGAAAGGCTTGTTTCAATGCTGTATCTCTAAACGAAAATACACTAGTTGCTGCCAATAGTTTTTGGAAGAAAATCACTCTCTAAGTTACACAGTATCAGCATAAGGGAATCTGCCTGACCAGAAGAATTCTCCACTAATCTCCCTCTGCCCTATTTCCCAGACCCGAACACATTTCTATTTTTAATTCTGTTTATTTTTAGTCGCCCAGTGCTTCCAAATTTATTTTAGGGTGATATTTGGGAGGGATGTAGCAGCATTGGGTTGAGTTAATGAGTTGAGTTGCTGACTCTCAGAAACTGTGGACATTAGGCAAGGAAGGCATCTTCCAGCTGACATCTGTCAGCAGTCCACATGTACAGCCGGAGGTCGTTTAGAGTTACTAAAGCAGCAGAAGTACATGCGGTACTCCAGAATTCTCAGACCGAAGCCTCTGTGTGTTTACGCTTTCGGCATGTGTCCCATAGGAAGTACAGAGGCAAGTTTAATAGAATCCAAAAAAAGACACCAAGTGCTGGAGTAACTCATTGGGTCAGGCAGCATCTCTGGAGAACATGAATACCTAACCATATTCTCTAGAGATGCTGCCTGACTCGCTGAGTTGCTCCAGCACTTTGTCCTTTTTTTGTATAAATCAGCATCTGCAGTTCCTTGCATCTCCTTTTATTATAATCTATCTTTTTAAATGAGTTGGACACAAAGTGCTGTAGTAACTAAGTGTGTCAGGCAGCCTCCCTGGAGAATATGGATAGGTTACATTTCTGGTCCGAATCCTTCTTCAGATTTCATACTTTTAAATGAGGTGTTATATCATGCTGAGCAACAGCATGTTGATTTCTAGATGGAGTTAGTTGACATTGAAGTGGGAGAAGTTTGACTATCTTCATTCATACTTGACCCGAGAGTGTTGTACTAGGGATATTTCTGTATCGTGCAGCAGGGCAAGGTCTCTCCCCCTTAACATCTCATTGACACTGTGACGCTTCCTCATTGACTGCTTGGACCGGATACGGGAAAGGGATTTTCACCCGTGCTGCCATGAGCAGTTGAACATTCCAGCTGAGGTGGAATTGGGAATGAGATAGGTGGGCGATGGAGGGGGAGTGTTGATGGAGTGAGGGGTGTAATCTACTTCTGAGGGACAGGACTTTTGGGGTAATTGAGGGGAGGAAATGTATGTTCTGTTCAGGATTTCTGTGGATGTGAAAGTTTGCCGATTAGTTGCCCCAGATGCTCCATTCTGTTCATTTGTATTTTACTCAATAGGAAGAAGCTTTCAAACTTCACACGTCATCAGCAGTGGAAATCGGCCTCCAATTACGTTGCAAAGCGCTACATCGACTCCGTGGATCGAGAGGTGTACTTTGAGGATGTGCGGCTTCAGATGGATGCCAAGCTGTGGGGAGAGGAGTACAACAGACACAAGCCTCCGAAGCAGGTTGGGTGGTCAGTGGGGCAGCAGGTCACAGGGTTGAGGTGCACAGTGTGGGGAGCAACCGGACACGTTCAACTTGACGACTCTAATTACTTTAGCTGTACTTTAGAGATGCAGCATGGAAATAGACCCTGAGTCCACGCTGACCATCGATCACCTGTTCACACTGTTCTATATTATCCCACTTTCTCATCCACTCGCGCCACACTGGCGACAATTTACAGAAGCCAATAAACCTACAAACCTGCACGTCTTTGGGATGTGGGGGGAAACCAGAGCATCCTGGAGGAAACACGCAGTCATCAGAACGGGTAAACTCCACACAGACAGCACCTGTAGTCAGGATCGAACATGGATCTCTGGCACTGTGAAGCAGCAGCTCCACCAGCTGATTGATCACCCAATTTTGACCAATATGGATTTCGGTTCCATCTACCCACCGAGGTTCCAGTGCCTTTGATACCTTGTCTCAACAAGCACTTGCTTGCTCATTCAAAAACCAGCATCTGCAGTTCCTTGAATGTCAATCTTGGTCATTCAGTTTTGTGCAGTTATTTTGGTATTGAGTGGTTAAGTGTCTGAAGGTATATCAGTGCATCGTACACATTAATGGATCCATAATAGACAATAGACAATAGGTGCAGGAGTAGGCCATTCGGCCCTTCGAGCCAGCACCACCATTCAATGTGATCATGGCTGATCATTCTCAATCAGTACCCCATTCCTGCTTTCTCCCCATACCCCCTGACCGCTATCCTTAAGAGCTCTATCTAGCTCTCTTGAATGTATTCAGAGAATTGGCCTCCACTGCCCTCTGAGGCGGAGAATTCCACAGATTCACAACTCTCTGATTAAAAAAGTTTTTCCTCATCTCTGTTCTAAATGGCCTACCCCTTATTCTTAAACTGTGGCCCCTGGTTCTGGACTCCCCCAACATTGGGAACATGTTTCCTGCCTCTAACATGTCCAACCCCTTAATAATCTTATACGTTTCGATAAGATCCCCTCTCATCCTTCTAAATTCCAGTGTATACAAACCTAGTCGCTCCAGTCTTTCAACATATGACAGTCCCGCCATTCCGGGAATTAACCTAGTAAACCTACGCTGCACGCCCTCAATAGCAAGAATATCCTTTCTCAAATTTGGAGACCAAAACTGCACACAGTACTCCAGGTGCGGTCTCACTAGGGCCCTGTACAACTGCAGAAGGACCTCTTTGCTCCTATACTCAACTCCTCTTGTTATGAATGCCAACATTCCATTGGCTTTCTTCACTGCCTGCTGTACCTGCATGCTTCCTTTCAGTGACTGATGCACTAAGACACCCAGATCACGTTGTACGTCCCCTTTTCCTAACTTGACACCATTCAAATAATAATCTGCCTTCCTATTCTTACCACCAAAGTGGATAACCTCACACTTATCCACATTTAACTGCATCTGCCATGCATCCGCCCACTCACACAACCTGTCCAAGTCACCCTGCAACCTCATAGCATCTTCCTCACAGTTCACACTGCCACCTAGCTTTGTATCATCGGCAAATTTGCTAATGGTACTTTTAATCCCTTCATCCAAGTCATTGATGTATATTGTAAATAGCTGCGGTCCCAACACCGAGCTTTGCGGTACCCCACTAGTCACTGCCTGCCATTCTGAAAGGGACTCATTTATCCCCACTCTTTGCTTTCTGTCTGTCAACCAACTTTCTATCCATGTCAGTACCCTTCCTCCAATACCATGTGCTCTAATTTTGCCCACCAATCTCCTATGTGGGACCTTGTCGAAGGCTTTCTGAAAGTCGAGGTACACCACATCCACCGGCTCTCCCCTGTCAATTTTCCTAGTTACATCCTCAAAAAATTCCAGTAGATTAGTCAAGCACGATTTCCCCTTCGTAAATCCATGCTGACTCGGAACGATCCTGTTACTGCGATCCAAATGCTCCGCAATTTCGTCTTTTATAATTGACTCCAGCATCTTCCCCACCACTGATGTCAGACTAACTGGTCTATAATTTCCCGTTTTCTCTCTCCCTCCTTTCTTGAAAAGTGGGATAACATTAGCTACCCTCCAATCCACAGGAACTGACCCGAAAGAAGAATTAGAACCCTGTAATCTCATTGGAAATGCCAAATAAAATCATAAACTGTAATTATATTTAGCAGGTTATGACCTTAAAGTGTGTATTTTATTCAGCTTTGCATCTGTTTTTGAACTGACAGCCACAGCTGGCATGCAGGGTAATGATCGCCCCGGGATCATTGACTCGCATGTCAGTGTAACTTAAACTAGGAATTATTGCTGATTGATACACGTAGAATTTTTCCTGTTCTGCTGAAGAGAAATCTGGGGATCGGGGCCGTTACAAGTGTCAGCTGTTTGACCGCTTGTGCAGGAACTATGAATAAACTCATTCAGGTATAAAATTACCATTTACAATCTGGCCAAGTTAGGGTAGTTTTGTGGGATTTGCATTGCAGGTTATAGATATTTAAATTTATTTGTTTTTAAAGTTGTGGAAAAGGTCATTTCTGAACTGACAACTTCCTCCACCTCCCACATGTCGGTTGTTTACACTTCCCCTTCTTTTGGTTTAGAGTAGGAGTAATATTCTCACGTTTACCAAGTTACAGTGGGAGTTCGTTTTGTGATGTTTCGGGTTGGGACACTTCTTCACACTGAATGCTGTTAAATGGGATGAGTATCGATGGACACAAAATGCTGGAATCACTCAGCGGGTCAGGCAGCATCTTTAGAGAAAAGGAACAGGTGACATTTCAGATTGGAACTCTTCTTCAAACTTTATGTCTTCGGGGTAAACCAGCATCTGCAGTTCCTTCCTACACATTTGAGTCTAGACGGGTGCTGGCATGGGCTTCTCTGCTCCCAATGGCTCAACGATCATCTCTGCTGAGCATGTGAGTCACCCAGAACAGGTTTGACCTCTGGCCAGGCCAGCATGGATGGTCAGTATGAACATGGTGGGCTGAAGGGCCTGTGCTGGGTGACTCTGCCCCTACATGATGAGGAAGGATTGATTGGTAGTCTGTCAACATTGTCTTCAGAAGGAAAGGGGCACTGACGGCCATCCATTCAAATGTTTGTTAGCATGCAAGTAATAGAATACCAACATTTAACAGACATTTGGACAGGTACATGGACAGGAAAGGTTTAGAGAGATAAATGCAGGCAGGTGGGACTAGAGTAGATGGGGCATCTAGGTCAGCACGGGCAAGTTGGGCTGAAGGGCCTGTTTCTGTGCAGTATGACTCTGACTCCAATCACCCTTGAAGTTGACGCTCTGCCATTTCTGTCCTTGATCTCAGGTTGACATCATGCAGATGTGTATTTTGGAGATGAAGAACAGGCCAGGGAAGCCACTCTACCATCTGGAGCACTACATAGAGGGTAAATACATCAAATACAACTCCAACTCTGGCTTCGTGAGGGATGAAAACTTCCGCCTCACACCACAGGTGAGCAGTGGCTGGCCCTGCCCCGTGAAACCCTCGCAGAGAGGCTGGTCCTGCCAGGTACAGTGCGTGCACCTTGCCTCACCCTCTCCTTCCCCAAGGGGGGGGTGATGAGTAGAACCACACCTCCATCAAATGTCTCAAACATTTTAAAAAGCATCTAACGGAGTTGTATACCATTGTGAGGGGAATAGATAGGTTAAATACACAGAGTCTGTTACCCAGGTCAGGGTGGGTTTGATTAGACCCATTGGTGAGGCTGCACTTGGGAGTATTGTGTTCAATTTTGATCATCCTACTGTAGGAAGAGAATCGTGATGCTGGAAAGAGTGCTGAAAAAATGTACAAATTTGTAGCCGATCACTCTGTTGATGAACAGATGCCTGTTAACCTGATGCTAACCCCATGCGCTGCCCTAGCAGCTGCGGCTTACCTGCAGTCCGTTTGTCTTTGTGTTTTTGTTGGGGGATTTTGTCTTAATTGTAAATGTGATGTCGTGTTTTTGTGTTTGTGTACTATGTGTGTGTGTGTGGGGGGGGAGGGAGGAACTGTAAAATTGTATATTTGTCCCTTCCGAACGGAGACCCGACCTTTGTTTTCTGGGCCGTGTCTCCGTTCCTGCTGCGGCCTACCATCGGCCAAACTCCTGGAGCTGGCGGCCTCCAGGGCTCTGGTTCGCAGAGCCCGCGGACCAGACTCACCATCAGCGGAGCCGGCCGTTCTCGGAGGCTGCGGGAGCGGCTGCGACTCGCCTTAGGCTCGGGCCGCGTGGATGCCGACATCGGGAGCTCCGGCAGCGGCAGCGTGTTCGCCCGCCCCGGATCGCGGGGCTTGGGTCGGCCCGCCGCGGACATTACACCGTCCGGCGCGGCCTGAAATAGGCCACGGAATTTTCTCTGCTCGGCAGGGGCTTCAATGTCGGGAGCCCCGACCGCCCCGACTTGCAGCGGGGCTTGGGTCGGCCCGTTGCGGACATTTCACCGTCCGGCGCAGCCTGGAACATGGCAACGACAACAGCCTGACCGCAGGAGAAGACGGCAGGGGAAGAGAAAAGACATTCTGGCCTTCCATCACAGTGAGGAGGGGACTGGAGGAGACTCACTGTGATGGATGTTTCTTTTTGGGGGGTTTTGTGTTGGTTGGGGTTGTGTAATTTGCTTATTTTATTGCTCTTATTGTTGGACTGTGGGTGACGAAATTACGTCCAAAAAACTTGTTTTTTGGATGACAAATAAAGATATCTTGAATCTTGAATCTTGAATGATCACTCTTGGCACTCCCGATACCACCTTGTGAAGTGCAGGTTGCTGGAGCGAGCCGGTTACTGAAGTAGATTAGTGATTAAAGCAAGCTTATCAAGTGTTGCATCATTATTTATCTACCTTGTTGTTTTGACTGCATACTTGTGTGAAAGCCACCATCAGGCTATTAAACACTACACAATACCAACGTCAACAACTATGGACTGTGTCTTGCATTGTAAAACTAAATTTGTTTTTTACACTTTTATGGTTACTTAGTATTATGGTTATTGATGGTATTTTTGAATAATGGTTCAATGGTACTTTATTGTCATGTACCTCGGTACAGTGAAATTCTTTTGGCATACAATTCAGTAATCTTGCTTTAAATAGGCACAAACATACTTAAGTACAATAGTGTACATAATCTGTTGTGCTGAAGATAGGAGTAACTCAGCAGGTCAGGCAGCATCCCTGGAGAAACTAAATAGGTGATGGTTCGGGTTGAGACCCTTCTTCAGACCGGTTGTGCTATTGCATTTACGGGCCTGTTAAGCTGCAGCAAATAAGAATTTCTTGGCTCCATTGTCACACGACAATTAAACACTCAAATAAACAATTAGACTTAAAACAAAGTGATATTTGCTGTTTTCTGAATTAGCAGCAGCAGCTTCTGAAATGTACTGTGAAAGGCTTTACTGTGATGTATTGGTCGATGGAGCACAGCACAACCCAGTGCATCATTGGGGGGGGGGGTTGGGCAAGGGGCACTCTTTGGGGTAGTCGGTAGCTGGTCCAACAAGTTATCTTATTTACTGAGACTGAAGTTCGGCATTGGAGGTTCCCAGTCCAGGCAAGGGATAAATATTCCATCACATGCCTGCTGGTTTATTGGTTTATGATTATTATCGTCATGTGCACTGAGGTAAACTTTGTTTTGTACAAAACAAAGTCAAATCCTACTTTACAAGTGTACAATCAAGCCATACACAAGTAAATAGAGTGCAAAGGGGAAAGACCAGAGCACAGGCTGCAGTGTAATAGTGCTGTAGCTCTGGAGGAAATGCAGATTTTAAAAAAGTGCAAGGTTGACTTTGTGGTAGGCTGGGAGATCAGGGTTGTATCCTTAGCTTATGAGAGGTCTGTTCTGTCGTGGCAGGGAAGAATCTATTTCTGAATCTGGTAGTACGTGCTTTCATGCTTTTATATCTCAGCTCCATGGGAAAGGGGGTGAAGAGGAAATTACCGAGGCGTGAGTGGTCCTTGATAATGCTGGCTGCATGTCTGAGGCAGTCCATCTTGGGGAGTCTGGTCTGTGTGATGGACTGAGCTAACCAAGTTGTGATGCATCCTGACAAATTCGTATCTTTGGTGCATCTGTAGAAATTGGTGTTTCTGGAGACATGTCTAATTTCCGTAATCTCTTGAGGAAGTAGCGATCAATTAGAAAGCAGAACATGAGTAACTTCCCAGCTACTGACTTGCTCCAGTTCAGTTACATTGTGTGTTTAAGAATGTTTTCATGCATTGTATTTGCTTCTTTGTGATCTCTGTGGTACGTTCACCCTGCAATAGCATTAGTAAGCCAGCAATGTGGTGTTTGTGATATTCAAGCAGAGCTTAAACCGTGCACTGAAATTATTCTCTCCCCCTCCCTCTCTCAGGCGTTTAGTCACTTCACCTTTGAGCGTTCTGCCCACCAGCTGATTGTGGTGGACATCCAGGGAGTGGGCGACCTGTACACCGACCCTCAGATCCACACCTCCAGTGGCACAGACTTCGGTGATGGCAACTTGGGTAATGTTTCTTACACTGGAGCTCAATTGTATCTGAGTGTCACAGAGCTACACAGCAAGGAAACAGGCCCTTTGCCCCAACTCGAGCATGCTGACCAAGCTGCCCAGCTCAGCTAGTCCCACTACTGCCCTCTGGTAGACGGTTCAGGTCCATTACATCACGGACTAATAGACTCAAGAACAGCTTCTACCCCAGCGTCATACGTGAGCTGAACACTGCCAGACACTCACATAAAACTGAATGGAAGGAACGGAACTGATCGGAACACTGTCAGTTACTTGTCAGAAAACATAAGCCTCAATTTAATACATGTTTACATTCTACTGCACTTATATTGCTTAACATTTGCTAAACTTATTACATGTTACACCCGACCGCACCTTATATTTAATTACATTATTTCTTTTATTTTTAAAAAAACGGCACTACCGATGCATTTGCAATATGTTAGCTCTCATTGCTGTGCAATAACTTGCTGTCTTGATTGCACTGTACACTGCCTTGACCGTATTGTAATTGTTTTGTCTATATTGTATTAGAGGTCAGTTTGTTTAATTCAGTAGATTAGGTTTAGCTTGTTATGGATAAAGGTTTATTCTTTGTACTGTCTGCTATGTGTGATTGCATCATCTGGACTGCTTTAATTTCCCTGGCCCGGTGGCTCCAAGCCTTCCCTCTCTGTGGATCTTTCCACGTGTCTTTTAATTGTTATGATGCACTCTCCTCAACCACTGCCTCCGGCAGCTCATTCCATATCCCCACCACCCTCTGTGCGGGAAAACCTGCCCCTCATGTTTCTGTTAAAAATCTTTCCCCTCTCACCTAAAAACCTACACTGACTGTACGGTAGCGCAGCGGTAGAGTTGCTGCTTTACAGCGAATGCAGCGCCGGAGACTCAGGTTCGATCCTGACTACGGGCGCTGCACTGTAAGGAGTTTGTACGTTCTCCCCGTGACCTGCGTGGGTTTTCTCCGAGATCTTCGGTTTCCTCCCACACTCCAAAGACGTACAGGTATGTAGGTTAATTGGCTGGGTAAATGTAAAAATTGTCCCTAGTGGGTGTAGGATAGTGTTAATGTGCGGGGATCGCTGGGCGGCACGGACTTGGTGGGCCGAAAAGGCCTGTTTCCGGCTGTGTATATATATGATATGATATGATATGACTGGTTTTAGATTTACCCACCCTGGAATAAAGTCTTGCTGTTCACCTTATCTATGCCCCTCATGATTTTATTAACCTCCTTTAGGGAACCTTCCATTCTCTTTCACTCCAGGGAAAAATTCCTAGCCTGTGCAGTCATTCCTCGAATCTGTATTAGTGTTTAAACTCATCACTTGTGAATCTTGATCATTGGAAGGACTTAGAGTATTACAATTTAAAAAATTACATTTAAAGAAATAGAATTGTCTGTTTTGGAAACCCCTAGAGAGCTCAGCTGGGCCATTGTTAGCAGGCGTGAGTCCACCAGGAGGCGTCCACATTTGCGTTAGCATGTTAAGATCTTGCTGAGGAGATTGGTCAGAAGGGTTCCCTAGAAGGGATGGGGAGATGGGAGAAACCGAGGTGACTTTTTGCAGCACAACAGATTGACGCTCGGTCCACCAAGGCTTGCTGGATCCTCCGGTTGCTCAACATTTTATCCCCCCTTCCCATTCCCAGACTGACCCTTCTGTCCTGGGCCTCCATTGTCAGAGTGAGGCCACAGGCAAAGAGGAGAAGCAGCACCTCGAATTCCGCTTGGGCAGTTTCCAACCCAACATGAACATTTACATCTCCAATTTCAGGTAAACTAACCTACTAACAATTCCCTGTGCCCCAGTTAAAAGACACTTGGACAGGTACATGGATAGGAAAAGTTTAGAGGGAAGTGGTTCAGGTGCAGATGGGACTAGTGTAGATGGACATCTTGGTCAGCATGGCTGAGTTGGGCTGAAGGGCCGGTTTCCATGCCGGATGACTCCGTGAGCAGCGCGAGGCAGTAACCAGAGGTGAGCCTTGTACTGACCCTCCGCTTTCCACCACAGGTGTGCGCGGCATGGCTTTGTTTTTCCACTCTCATGCCTGCAACAGCATTTGTAAGAAGATGGGGCTCACTCCGTTTGATCTGTCGGTGAAGGAAATGGCGGCGTTGGAGCATGCACAGAATCTGCTGGTTAGTGCCTTGCCAAACCTTGCCAAAGCATCTGTCCTCCACTGCCTGAAGCCTTGACCGTCTGGTTAGAGTCAGTGTCTGACTGTGACCTTTGTTCACTAACGTCTACTTCTGCAGTCCCTGCACCCAAAGCCCTGTGAGCTTTCACCAGGAGTAACCAGTCCGACCAATTAGTCCATTGATTGTTTTCTCCCTGTCGGCGTTGGGTATTGAGATTAATTTTAATGTCCTGACAAAAGCATCCATAGAAACGGGTGATGGGCCCACGCTGGGAAATGAGGTGTTTCTTGATGATAACCCATGGTGGTGGAAGTGACCTGTTATTTATGAAGTGCTTTCATGTCATAGAAAATGGTATTTTTCACAGAAAATGGGCGGCACAGTGGCAGAGTTGCTGCCTTATAGGGCCAGAGACCCGGGTTCCATCCCGACTACGGGTGCTGTCTGTACAGAGTTTGTACATTTTCCTCGTGACCGCGTGGGTTTTCTCTGGGTGCTCAGGTTTCCTCCCTCATTCCAAAGACATACAGGTTTGTTGGTTAATTGGCTTTGGTTAAAAAAATTGTAAATGTCCCTAGTGTGTAGGATAGTGCCAGTGTACGGATTAGATAGAGCGGTGGGGGGGATGACACATGGGGTGGGGCGAGGATTTGAAATTTTAGGGAAGGGGGTATTTCAGGGGCAAATGACATTGGGTGACAAGGGCAGCGAGTTACTGGGAAGAGAAGGATGTGAGAGGCTGGTGAGCTGAGCGTTGGGGTGGAAGGTGAAGTTTCAGCAGCAGTAAGGACGATTCTGACGAGGCAGTGGATGTGGGCTGTTTGGAACAGATGGCAATTCTGCTGCCATGAAGATGGGTTTTTGCAATATTGTGGGTGGCGCAGTGGGTAGAGCTGCTGCCTCACAGTGGGTAGAGCTGCTGCCTCACAGTGGGTAGAGCTGCCGCCTCACAGTGGGTAGAGCTGCTGCCTCACAGTGGCAGAGACCCGGGTTTGATCCTGACCTCAGGTGCTGTGTGTATGAAGTCTGCACATTCTCCCTGTGACAGGCGGGTTGATAGATTAATTGACCTCTGTAAAATTGCCCCTTGTGTGGAGGGAGTGGTTGATAAAATGGTACAACGTGGAACTAGTGTGCATGGGTGATTGATGGTCGGGGTGTTTTCGGTGGGCCGATGGGCCTGTTTCCATGCTGTGTCTCTAAAGCTAAAGCATCTGCCAGCTTCATGATGTTGACTTTATGTTCTCTCTCTCCACCCCCCGCCCCCCCCCCCCCCCCCCTCACGGTGTGCGCTTGAATAAGAAAACGGCCAAGACGGTGCTTCGAGGCACGGAGGAGGTGTGTGGCAGCCCCAGGGTGAGGACCTTCTCTGGCTCCAGGCCCACTGCTCTCTGCCGCCTCTCCGAGAACTCTGCGGATGAAAACTTGAACGACAGCATGTTTGACTCCCTGCCATGCTCACCCTCGTCCTGGTGGAGTCCCAAGGAAGAGATGCTGGGCCGATCTCCCATGGGTAATCCGCATTCCTCTGTGCATCTGTTCAGCTGTGTGGGATGTGCACGTGCTCTGCAGTTTATAGTTTGCCCCAGGAGCATTCTGTCGAGCGAGGGGATGGAGGGTTATTGGAGTTGAAGATACTCAGCAGTCGTAGTGTCATACAGCACGGAAACAACCCGTCCATGCAAACCGCGGTCCCATCTAAGCTCGTCCCCTTTTCCTGCATTTGGTCCATATCCCTCTGAACCTTTAGGACACAATGCTGGAGTAAACTCGGTGGATTAGGTGGAGGGTATTTTTGATGCCTGATCAGCTGAGTTACTTCAGCACTTTGAGTCTCTGCCTGGCATTGTCTTGCCCCCTTCTCTCTTCTAACTTTCTTTCCCCCTCCCTACACTCAGTGCAAAGAAGGATCCCAACATGAAGCATCACCTATCCACTTTCTCCAGAGCTGCTGGCTGACCCGCTGAGTTACTCCAGCACTTTGTGTCGTTTTTGGTAAACCAGCACCTCCAGTTTTCTTATTTCTATATTCTCCCTCAAAACATTTCCATTCCATGTACCTACGTGTCTTTTAAATGCTGCTATAAAACTTGTATCAACTGTGTCCCCTAGCAGCTCGTTCCATATACCTACCACCCTCTGAGTGAAAACGTTGCTCCTCCGGTTTCCAATTAAATCTTTCCCCTCTCACCTTAAACGTGTGTCCTCTGGTTCTTGATTCCCCTACCCTAGGGATAAAAGACTGAATAGATTCACCCTATTTATTCCCCTCATCATTTTAGCTGCCTCTGTAAGATGACCCCTCACCCTCGTGATCTAATTAAATAGAACATGCTCTCAGAGCTACTGCTTCCCACTGTTCCTGAATATGGTAACATCTTGTGATGTGGGAGGCCATTTGGCCCACCAACTCCATGACAGCCTTTGGTGAAATCCTATCAGTCCCATTCCCTCCTTTATTGTTCTCCCACCTATTCTCTTTCGCATGTTTATCAACTTCTTTCTCTGAATTCTCCAACCCCCCCCCCCCCCCCCCCCCCGCTATCATGGTGGCAACCGACAGACCAATTAACCCACCAGCATGACTTGGGGTGGGGGAGGAAGCTGGAGTACCCGAGGGATACACACGGGATCACCAAGCTTGCAAACCCCACCAGCCAGCACTGGAGGTCAGGACCGCATTTGTGTCGTTGGAGCTGTGTAGCTGCAGCATTAACTGCTGTACTTCCTCTGCTGTTTGTTTCAGGTTGGACAGTGTTTTACGAAGTTGATAATCTGGGCAGTGAACACAGTGGCTCATTTGGTGAGAGGCGGGTAAGAACTGCTTGCTTTATTTGCTGCTGTTCTAATCAGTACGATTTTAATTTAACCTGTGGAACTATTTGTGGATTTGTAACCCACGGTGGTATTAACACCACACGCACTTTGTCTTTTTATCGTTTGTTTTTTCTTGTGAAGAATGCTAGTGTAATGGGTAATGAGCTAGTCACCAGAAGGCGACTATCCAAAGCCTGAGTTTAAATCGCAGGATGTGAACTAAGTCAATCTTGAATTTAAACACATACATTAGGATCGGCCATGGAGACCATGAAACGAATAGATTATTGCAAAACTGATCCTTTTCCCCAATGTCCGTTGAAGGCAGACACAAGGAACTCCAGATGCTGGAATCTCGAGCAAAACGCTAAATGCTGGTGGATCTTGGCATCACCTACTGAGTTCCTCGAGCACTTGGTGTTCTGCTCCAGATTCCAGCATCTGGAAGGCAGCCATTTACTGCATGTCAGTTTCCACAGGAGTGGTCCCATCAGTCTCCATCTCCTCTCCTGATTTCCCTGCGTCCTGCAACCTGCTATCTCGCACATCAACCCCCCCCCCCCCCCAGTGGAGTCTTTGGGGAAATCGGGATTATTCCCTAGTCTGTGGAAGGATGGTTCAACTGAGACAGCCCGGTCAGCTGAGTATTTGCCAGGATTTTCTATTTTTATTTCAGATTTCTGGCAGGGTTTAGTTTTGATTTTTCACTGCTAATTTAATGACCTCCGCTGCATGCCGGACCTTCCCCGGGCGGTTACCGAGCTTGCTTTCTGACCATCTTCTCCTCCTGCCAGATGTCTGAATCGGGAGGGGATAGCGGATGTCCCAGTGAGCGCCGGAGCGAACACGACGGGGAGTTTGCAGACCGGGTAAGGACCTTCGTTCCCTTGTGATGGGTAACGGTGGGGTTCATGGATCAATGGAAGGTATCTTCACTCAGAACACAGAACACAGTACGGTTCAGCAACAGGCACTTTAGCCCACAATGTTTATGCCCAACATGATGCCAAGCTAAACTAATCTCATTTGGTTTAGGTTTATTATTGTCAGGTGTACAGTGAAAAACTTTGTTTTACATGCTGTCCAAACAGATCAGATAATACTATACACAAATACAATCAAGTCACACTCAAGTACAATAGGTAGAGCAAAGGGGAAGATACAGAGTGCAGAATATAGTTCTCAACATTGCAGCGCATCGCTTCCAGAGACCACATCCAATGTCCACAATGGGGTAGAGGTGAATCTGACAGAACCCTATCTTATGGAGTCTATTCAGACCTCCAAACCTTTCCTTTCCATGCCCCTGTCTGTGTCGTTTAAATGCTGTTATACTACCCTCCCCGCCTACCTCCACTGACAGTTCATTCCAATCAGCTACCACCCTCTGAGTGAAAAAGTTGCCCCTCGGGTTCCAATTAAATCTCTCTCCTTTCACCTTAAACCTGTGTCTTCTGCACTCGAACGCAAGCACTCGCCTTGTGTGCCGAGAGGCCACCTCGTCCGCTTAGGATTTAATTGAATTTAGATATGTCTTCCTATACTGCTGCCCGTGACAATTTGTTTTATAATTCCATTCAGGCAAATTCAAAAGGGGGAAGATATTGTGAATCTGATGAAGACAGCATCCGCCGGGTACATATTAAGTTTACTCTGACCTTTCTGGTGAAGCTACTGTTCCAGTGCACAGTTTTACTTGATGATAATTGACCCTTGGTTTCTTTTCATAACCTTGTTTCCTTCCGGTTGTTCTTTGATCAGGGAAGTGCAAAGCCCAGTGTGTGCCAGCCCTTAAACATCCTCAGACACAGTCATGGGAATCGGCTGGTGATCATGCATGACAGCCTGATACACGTGTGTTAGCTCTGCCGCCTCGTTGCTGATGCATGTTTTACGGAACGTGACAAAGGCTTGCCCCGTCTTCACCGCACCTCGCGCGGGTTTGATCCCTGTCTGAATGCAATCGGAGCAGGAGAAGGCCACTCGGCCCCTCAAGCCAGCCTGGCCATTCAATGTAGCTATGCTGCGGGTCACAACACCTCTTCTGTTGCCCACGGTCCTCAATTCCACAATCTTTCAAAAACATATCTACCTTCTCTTTAAATATGTTTTACCTGGTGATCCAACCTCCACAAACTTTTAGTTTAGTTTAAGGATACAGCACGG
This sequence comes from Rhinoraja longicauda, assembly GCF_053455715.1. Lineage (NCBI taxonomy): Eukaryota > Metazoa > Chordata > Chondrichthyes > Rajiformes > Arhynchobatidae > Rhinoraja > Rhinoraja longicauda. Next base: position 20,629,739 of record NC_135973.1, read on the forward strand.
AAACAGGCCCTTGGGCCCAGCATGTCGACTGTCCACACCGATCCGTTCACACTAGTTATCCCACTTTCACATCCACTACCTGCACACTGGGGGCAATTCCTGTGCACCTCGCTTTTTAAAAATGATAGCCCCTGATCATAGAATTAAATCAATTGCTTGGACAAACTTCCATCAGTGTAACCATCTCAACATAACACAGTCATGCCCTCTTTGGAATATGACATCAGCAACGTAGTCTGTCTTTCTCTAAACCCCATGGAACACATCCCAGCAGCACTTGGTGATTCGCAGCTGTGTGTATCCCTCTGGGACCCAGCTAGGGGGCGGGGGTAAAGCAGTCCCTCCCTGTCCCGTCGGTCAATGTTCCTCCTTCACTCTCCACCCACGTGACGTTGCTTTCTGTGAGACTGTTGGGCTCGCTGCTGGTGCCTCTGTGAAAGGGAGGGAGAAGCTAGCTGGGAACGGGGACAGTGTGCATCGCCCCCTCGCTCCTTCCTGCCTGTGTAGTCTAACCTGGCAACTGGAACTGGACACAAAGTGCTGGAGTAACTCAGTGGGTCAGGGAGCATTTTCTGGAGGACAAGGACAGGTGACGTTTCGGGCCAAGACTTTTCTTCAGATCCTATCCATGTTCTCAAGAGTTGCTGCCTACCCGCTGAGTCTAGTTTAGTTTATTGTCACTTTGGTACAGTGAAAAGCTTTTTGTTGCCTGCTATCCAGTTAGTGGAAAGACTATACATGATTACAATCAAGTCGTCCACAGTGTACACAGAAAGGATAAAGGGAATAACGTTTTAGTGCTAGATAAAGTCAAGTAAAGTCTGATTAAAGGTAGTCTGAGGGTCTCCAATAAGGTAGACGGAACTTCAGGACTACTCTCTACAGTTTAGTTGTCTGATAACCTCTGGGAAGAATCTGTCCCTGAATCTGGAGCACTTCCTCCAGCACTTTGTGTCCTTTTGTGTAAACCAGCATCCGCAGTTCTTTGCTTCTACATTTTAGCTGGAACTTTGCGGGGCTGAATGTGTAAAAACTCCTCAGCTGGCTTGTACGATTGCAAAGCAAGTCAACACTTTGCTGCTTTGTACGCAGATGTGATTTTTGCCACTGGTGCACAGAACGCACTTGGTCAACATCTTAAAACCTGCTGAGCCACGTGCCCCCTGTCGGTGTGCAGACTGATGTGCTTCACAGCCCACACACATTGATGTCTAACGCGACCATTCTGTTGTCTAGGACCATCTCAATGAGGACAAGTGGAACAACTACCATGCCTCCAGGGCTCACTCCCACTGGCCGTCCTGCGTGGCCGTGGAGGTGCAGCGCCTAAACGCCATCAAGCAGGAGAAGAAAATTGGCAAGTCCATCCTGGGCAAGGTAGGTCTGGTGTGCTTGTACTGCTTGTCATTGAGGGGCAGAGTCCAGTGGCAAGGGATGTCGCCCTAGGGGGCCACATGAGTGGCAAGGCGTCTCGTGTAAAGAGAAGTATGAACACCAGTGAGGACACAAAGTGTCGGAGTAACTCAATGGGTCAAGCAGCAACTCTGCCAGTCTGAAGAAAACAACTCAGCAGGTCTGGCAGCAACTGGGGAGGTTATTTTAGATTTCCAGTCTGCAGCTTTTAAAATTTTTATTTCGTTGAAAAAACTTCTATTCCAATCGCAGATGTTGAACACAGTCTGGTGATTGAGAGAGAGTGGAGGGGATAAGGAAAGACCTTCCACCTGCCCTCAATCTTCCCTCATAGTCTAACATGAGGAAGTTGTTCTATGAAATGTGTGTTAATCTCTTGATAGAGACACAGGGAAGTGCAGATGCTGGAATCTTGAGCAAAACACAAAGTGCTGGAGGAACAAAGTGTATCAGGCAGTATCTGTGGAGTGAGTGGACGGATAACATTTTGGGTCAGGAACCCATTTCAGTTTCATGTAGACTCCCGACACAAAATGGTGTCTGTTAATTCCCTCCATAGATGCTGCCTGATCCGCTGAGTTCCTGCAGCACTCTGTGTTTGGAATAAAAAGCTGTACTCTGTTTGCCACACAGGATTTGACTTCTTGAATTGTAGCAGCTTTAACATGTTGATGTTCTGCACAGGAATCTGCACAGCCCAGCTGTGTTAGAACAGTGTAGGCGCAAGGAGCTGCAGATGCTGCAATCTTGTGTGGAACACTAAGTGCCCCCTTTCTCCACCCCCATCCCTCCCCCTGCCCTCATTGCATTCTTGCCAGCTGTGTAGTGTGGGTGGTTGCAGTCTAGAATAGCACCCGACTCTCCCCTCTCCCTCCATTTAACTTCCTTCCTCTGGCTCACAATTCGCAACTCTTAATCCTTGTGCCTCGAATTTTTCAACTCTGGCCTTCGTCCAACCATCTACCTATCAAATCCCCCTCTCAGTTGTGTCCACCTATTACTGGCCACGCTTGGTCCTCTGCTCCCCTCTTCTAGGTTTCTTCCCCTCCCCCCACAATCAGTCTGAAGAAGGGTCCTGACCCAAAACGTCACCTCTGGAGAGGTACTGCCTGACCCCCTGTGGTTACTCCAGCGCTCAGTTGGAACAATGTCAGACTGGTTTCAGTGCTGTGATTTCTCTCCATTCTCTGGCTGGCTGTGACTAGTTAACCGTGGTGCTGTTTGTGCAGGTTCACCTGGCCATGGTCCGCTACCACGAGGCCGGACGCTTCTGCAATAAGCTGGAGGAGTGGGATCGAGAGTCTGCCGTCTTCCACCTCGAACATGCCGCGCTGTGCGGGGAACTGGAGGCCATCGTGGCCCTGAGTCTCATCAACCTTCAGCTCTCCCATCACATCTTGACCGACGTCACTGTGGAGGTACGTCTCTCTGGCTGTGTGCGCCCCTCTGGCTGTGTGTCTCCGTCTCTCTCTCTTTGTCTGTCTGCCCCATCACATGATGTCTGACATCACTGTGGAGGTATGTCTACCTGTCTGACCTATCACACAATGTACAGATTGGCTGAGACACTATGAACTGCAGATGCTGGTTTACAAAAAAAAAGATTTGGATAACTCCGCGGGTCAGGCAGCATCTGTGGAGACATGTCGGGTCAGACCGCAGTCGTTAACGTGTGTGTGTGTGTGGAGACGTGTCGGGTCAGACCGCAGTCGTTAACGTGTGTGTGTGTGTGGAGACGTGTCGGGTCAGACCGCAGTCGTTAACGTGTGTGTGTGTGTGGAGACGTGTCGGGTCAGACCGCAGTCGTTAACGTGTGTGTGTGTGGAGACGTGTCGGGTCAGACCCCAGTCGTTAACGTGTGTGTGTGGCATGTGTCATCAGGACAGTGAGCAGCATCGCAGGACTGGCTTTGATTACGTGCTGATGGCTGCCGAGGCCGGGGACCGACCGTCCATGATTCGTGCAGCTCGAGCCTTCGACACCGGCGCCAGCCTCGGCCCGGACAGGTGTGTCCCCTCTCCTCTCCTCTCCTCCCCGACAGGTGTGTCCCCTCTCCTCTCCTCTCCTCCCCGACAGGTGTGTCCCCTCTCCTCTCCTCTCCTCTCCTCTCCTCCCCGACAGGTGTGTCCCCTCTCCTCTCCTCCCCGACAGGTGTGTCCCCTCTCCTCTCCTTCCCGACAGGTGTGTCCCCTCTCATCTCCTCCCCGACAGGTGTGTCCCCTCTCCTCTCCCCGACAGGTGTGTCCCCCTCTCCTCTCCCCGACAGGTGTGTCCCCGCTCCTCTCCCCGACAGGCGTGTCCCCTCTCCTCTCCTCCCCGACAGGCGTGTCCCCTCCTCTCCTCCCCGACAGGTGTGTCCCCCTCTCCTCTCCCCGACAGGTGTGTCCCCTTCTCCTCCCCGACAGGTGTGTCCCCTCTCCTCTCCTCTCCCCGACAGGCGTGTCCCCTCTCCTCTCCTCCCTGACAGGGTGTCTCCCTCCCCCCGTCGCATCCACTGCCTTGCAACACCAGAGACCCGGGTTTGATCCTGACTACAGGTGCTGCCTCTACGGAGTTTGTACGTTTTCCTGTGACCTTCGTGGGTTTCTCTGGATGCTCCGGTTTCCTCCACACCAAAGACATACGGGTTTGTAGATTAATTGGCCTCTGTAAATTGCCCCGAGTGTGTGGGGAGTAGATGAGACAGTGGCATAACAGAACTAGTGTGATCTATTTCCATGCTGTATCTTTGAACTAAACTGCGATCTTTAGCCTGTTGAGGCTCCACATGTGAAATGGGGTGAGGGTGGAGGGAGAAGGGGTGGGGGTGGGGTGAGTTGGTGAGGTAACGTGGGGGTTAAGTGGGTCTGAGGAGGGTGAGGGGTGACGGAGGTGGGTGTAGGAGTGAGGAGGGTAAGGTGGAGGAGGGGTGGGAGTGACGTGAGGATGTGAGGCGAGTGACCCTTTCTCCCTGCCACAGGGCACAGGACTGGAAGGAAGCTCTGCATTGGTATAGCACCGCGCTGAACATGACGGACTATGACGAAGGAGGGGAGTATGATGGCATGGGGGACGAGGCCAAGTACTCCCTCCTCGCTCGCCAGGCCGAGATCCTCATGGCGGGTGGCTTCGGCTCGGAGCCAGACCCACAGGCAGCAGGTGAGGTTTCCCGCTCGCCTCTCGGGTAGATTACAACCCAGCAGCGTGAACATTGACCTCTCCAATTGTAGGTCCCTAAGTACCAACACTCCCCCCCCCCCCCCCCCCTCACTCTTCCCTCTGCACCACCTCAGAGGCGGCACGGGCGGTGGTGCAGCGGTGGAGCGGCTACCTCACAGCGCCAGAGACCCGGGTTTGATCCTGACCACGGATGCTGTCAGTACGGAGTTTGCACGTTCTCCCTGTGACCACGTGTGTTTCCTCCGGGTGCTCCTGTTTCCTCCCACACTCCAAAGACGTGCAGGTTTGTAGGTTAATTGGGTTATGCAAAATTGTCCCTAGTGTGTAGGATAGAACTAGTGTGAATGGGTGAGCATTAGTAGGCCTGGGTTTGGTGGGCCAAAGGGCCTGTTACCATGCTGTATAAGCTAAACTAAACCTCAAAGCGCACCCACTTCTCCTTTTCCCTTCTCCGTGTTGCGTTCCACCTACGTTCCTTTGGCTTCACATTTCGCGCCTCTTCTATCCATATCTCACACTTTCTGTCTTTCCATGCCTGGCCTTTGCTCAATAATCTGTTAACCAAAGTCTCCCACGTTCCAGCTCCTTCCCCCGTCCCCTTCCACCTTTATCCCTTCCTCTGGCTTCACATTTTGCACCCCCCCCCTCCCAACACGAATCAGATTTTAGAAGGGTTCTGATCCAAAACGTCAGCTGTCCATGATACTGCCTGACGCGCTGCGTTACTCCAGCAATTTGTTTCCTTTGATTTTCAATCAAATCATCCGGTGGTGTGCGGATGTTGCACCTGCCTGACAAGTCTTTCTGTTTAATGCTTCTTGCAGGCGATCTCTTCACGGAAGCAGCAGAGGCAGCCATGGCCAGCATGAAGGGCAAGCTGGCTAACCAGTATTACCAACTGGCAGAGGAGGCGTGGGCGGTGATGGAGTGAGGCCCAGCTGTGCTACAGCTGGCAGACAGGGTCGTCGCTGAACGGTGACGGCCTTCCCCACCTCACTGACAGCTCCTCTGGACTTCCTCCCCAATCCTCATCGTGTGAAGAACGATGCCGTGGGCTTGTGTTAATGAGCTGGTGGTACATTACCCCTGGCGCTGTGCCCAATTTAACAGCACTTTTTATGTATATATGTCATGTTTTAATATTGGGGCCATTGCAGGACCTGACGTCTCATTACTGAGCGGGCTTGTTTCTGCCTTTTCTGCGGCCGTGTGTTTTAAGAAAAGCAGCGACATGCTCTTCTGCTGTGTTGCCTTTTTATTCGCAAAGCAGCAATGTATCTCGATGTGCAGGTACTTGTGTTTATTGTTTACAGATTGTGGGGTGGGGGAAGATTGTGCACGAGACACTCAAATGTTGAAGGGCCGCTTGTTGGTAAAACATAGGACGCGGAGTTAGCTCAACGTTGGAGAGTGGCAACAAATTAGTTTACAGCCGCTCCCGGCACTACATGAATGCAGAGGTGAGGAGCTGCCTGGCTGCTACCGAGACCCACTGCCCCCTGCCCCCACCCTAGGTCTGCTTCATCCTTGTGAATCTTGCACCTTATATATTTAAGCTTCCTGAAAGCACTGGAGGTGACATATGATTGTAAGGTGCCGTGACTTTAATGCATGTTACAGTTTGTGGCAGGACTGGGTGGTGTCGTTGGTTTAGCACTATTGAGGCAGGAATGTTGCTCGGGTAATGGGGGAAGAAATAAATAAGCCACAGACTCTTCAACGTCTCTGTAAGGCTGTGACTTCAGTCAGACAATTGACCGGAACTGCTCCACCATGTACCCTCGTGCCCATGACTCAGAGGCTTCAGGCAACTTTTACCGATGCCAGTGCTAATGAAGGTTCAAGAGACTGCAGGTACTGGAATCTTAAGTTTAAAAAAACAAGTGGGTTAGGCAGTATTTGTGGAGGGTTAGACTTTTTCATGGTGTCATACAGCACGAAACAGGCCCTTTGGACCATCACGGGTGCCCCATCTAAATGTCCAATATGCCTGCATTTGGCCCATGTCCCTCTAAACCTTTGCTATCCATGTACTTGTCCAAGTATCTTTTAAATGTTGTGATAGTACCTGCCTCAATTACTTCCTCTGGCAGCTGATTCCATATACACATCACCCTCTGGAAAAAGTTGCCCTCATTCCTTTATACACTTTATAAGCTCACCCCTTCCCCTCCTTTGCAAAGAATAAAGTCCTAGCCTACACCACCACTCTCCAGGCTCAAGCTCGTGAGTCCAGGTAACATTGTCATAAATCTGTTCTGTACTCTTTCTAACTTAATTGCATCTTTCCTTTTAAATCTGAACACAATACTTCAAGTGTAGCCTTGCCAAAGTCCAGTACAACTGTAACATGGCATCCCAACTTCTATGCTCAGTTCCCTGAATGATGGAGGCCACCTTGCCAAACGCCTTCTTGAGCTTCTCTGTCCGCAATGCTGCCGGGTCTGCTGCGTTCCTCCAGCACTTTGGCCAGTGTTGATTGTGGTGGGCTGTGCTCCATATTCCTCTTTCAGCTGTATTTAGGAGCCATTGTCAATAAGGATGAACCTTGCTCTTTTCAAATAACCTGATAGCCTGTCCAAACTTTACTCTTGCACAATTAAGCCCAAGCCATCGTTAGGTCACCTGATAAACTCCAATTGCTTTGTGCAAACGCAGTGCAGTCATCATTGTCTGATCCTTATGTGTAGATCCAAGTACCGTGCAGTGTATGAGGGAAAAATACCAACCAAGGAAAGCTGGTAATCACTGGGAAACCTGTCAATCTGGGAATGGGTGCTGCCTTGGCCTGATGCTATGCAAAATGAATTGAAATTCACTAATCGAAGAGGGAAATTCTGCAGCTGTAAATGTGAAATCAAAAACCTTAATTGCTGCAACTATATAGTAGAGGAGGGAGAGTCTGCGGAGAGAGAAACAAGTTCACTGATTGACAACCAATGGCCATTGTCAGCTGGGGATAATACTATCTATTCAGGCAAGTTGCAAAATTAGAAAATGCTGCAAGAAGCAGTGAAGGTGGTGAGGGGGTACGTTAATGTTTTAGGTTGATAACTTTTGATCTGTCATAAATTCATTCTGTCCCTTTATTAAATTTCATCTTGATCTGAAGTTGATATCGGGCTGAGTTTTACAATGGAGGCAAGTGTCCTTTTGCAAATTGGCAGGCACTTGTTCCTTGAAGGTTTACACAATTTTTTTGTGTGTTATGTGAATATGCTTGGCAAGAATAAACTCTTTTTATTGTTTTGAACGAATCTGTCTTTAATTACCTATATATATATACGAGATTATTATTATCGCCAGGAAGGCTGGGTTAATTTCTTGATGGAACTGCCCCAACCCAACTGTCACTAAACTTTTACTTGGGTGTGCAAAAACGAAAAAAAATGTCCGGTTGATCGGGCAGCATCTGCGGAGAAATGTGATGATATTGAGATGGTGTAGTGCGGTCCTCTGGCCGAGAGGAGACGCGGTGTGCCCTTGTAATGCTGTCCTCCGGCCGCCAAGGTGCCCCATGTACCGGTGTCTTGCGGTCCTCCGGTCGCCAGGGCGCCCCATGTACTGGTGTAATGCGGTCCTCCGGCCGTCAGGGTGCCCCATGTACCGGTGTAATGGGATCCTCCGGTCGCCAGAGCGCCCCATGTACCGGTGTAATGGGGTCCTCCGGCCGCCAGGGCGCCCCATGTACCGGTGTAATGCGGTCCTCCGACCGTCAGGGCGCCCCGGGAGCCGGGGATTGTGGGCACACGTGTCGGCTCCATGGCCGCCGTCTGCTCGCTGCGATTCGCCGGCATCGCCTGAGGGAGGGAGCGGGGCGGCGGGAGAGTGCGGCGGCCCGAGCCCGGGGTTGGAGCGCTCCCCGTTCCGCCCAGCGCATCAGCCTGCCTCAGTCCCTCTGCAGTCCGAAGCCTTGGCTCCTGCTCTTACCCCCAATGAGGCGGCTCCAGCCCCGTGGAGGAAGAGGTCAGCGCGGCACGGACACCGCCCCCAGGTAAGGGTCACCCCTGGGAACCACGGGGCAGCAGCCCGGGGGAAGCCGGCGGGCGGGCAGTGCGGGCGGGCAGCGTCTGGGGAGGGTGGAGACTGATGGCCGTGGTTTGGACCCTGAGACTCGGACAGCGGTGCGATCCCGAGCCCCTCGAATAGTGAAAGGCCTGGATGGATAGAGTGGTGGAGGATGGTTCCACTGGTGGGAGAGTCTAGGACCAGAGGGCACAGCCTCAGAATAAAAGGATGTACCTTTAGAAAGGAGCTGAGGAGGAATTTATTTAGTCAGGGGGTGGTGAATCTGTGGAAATCATTGCCAAAGACGGGTGTGGAGGCCAAGTCATTGGATATTTTAACGGCGGAGATTGCTAGATTCTTGATTAGTACAGGTGCCATATGGGGAGAAGGCAGGAGAATGAGGTTGAAAGGGAAAGATAGATCAGCCATGATTGAATGGCGGAGTAGACTCGATGGGCCGAATGGCCTAATTTTATTCGTATAACCTGTGAACTTATGACCGGCGCCCCCCGCTCCTCCCTCTGCATCAGGCTGGATATGTCGGCCTGGATTCTACATTTCAGACTTTGGATATAAACTTTTACATTCTGAATCAGGAAGAAGAATAGCAACAATTAAAGTCTCCCTCATTCCTTATTCATTGCTCGATTGCTTGCAGAGACCAAAACGTGGCATTTTCCCCTCCACCCATCTATTGTTTGCTTATCCATTTCCCACATGTCATTCAGTCAACTGACTCTGCAATCCACATAATTGCTGCATGATGCATTAGTTGTCGCAACAGACCTGTATATAAACCTGTAATATAATAGCTTGCCTTTAATTAGTTGCTGCAGTTATTGTTAACGAGCATTTGCGAAATGCAGAGGCCTGTGGTTACAGATCATTTTGTCAGTAAATATCCACCTTGTGCATGTGTTTGCAGTTATTCCTAATTTGTTACTGATTGTGAGAAAAATTAGAAATTTAGATTGCTTTTCCTTGTCTGTAAAACGGCTGTGTCATTATTCTTGTGGCATCATCAAAGAAAATTGTAAAGGGAGAAGATCTCAAGTTCAGGAGCCAATCATTGAGAAATCTGGCCCAGTGGCTTTTAGCTGTATTGATTGATTGAAAGATACAGCACAGAAACAGGCCCTTCAGCCCACCGAGTCTACGCCGACCATCAATCACCCATTCACTCTAGTTCTATGTTATCCCACTTTCTCATCCACTCCCTACACACTAGGGGCAATTTACAGAGAACTAATTAAACTACAAACTCGCACATCTTTGGGGTGTGGAAGGAAATTGGACACCCAGAGGAAACCCACATGGTCACAGGGAGAACGGGCTAACTCTACGCAGACAGCACCCGAGGTCAGGATCGAACATGGGTCTCTGACGCTGTGAGGCAGCAGCTCTGCCAGCTGCGTCACTGTGACTACTGAGAGAGCGTAGCATTGTTGGAAAAGCTGTCCCGGGGACCATCAACAAGCAGTGTGGTCCTGAACACATCATGTGTCTTAGTGATGACCAAGGGATGGATATTGTCCCCAGCACTCTAGTATTAATATTGTCCCCAGCATACTGGTATTGATATTGTCCCCAACATACTGGTATTGATATTGTCCCCCGCACACTGGTATTGTCCCCAGTGCACGGTGCATCACTCGCCTATTGTCCGCACAAATAATGTCAGGGCATTCTTAGGCCTAAATGAATGATGGTGGAGTGGCGTGCGACAGGTGGCTGGTGCTCACTGATGGAGCAGCGCACATCCATGCTGCACTGGGAGAGTCACCATGCATTCTGCATTTCAGTCTTTGGATGATGCAAGTTTAACGATGGCCTCATCTGCCCCCTGGTGTCAAAGTACAAAACAAATCATAGGAGAGAGTGTCTTTTTTTTTGAGATACCGCATGGAAACAGGCCTTTTGGCCCACATAGTCCGCACTGTCCAGCGATCCCCACACATTAACAGTATCCTACACACACTAGGGACAATTTACATTTTATACCAAGTCAATTAACCTACATACCTGTGCGTCTTTGGAGTGTGGGAGGAAACCAAAGATCTCAGAGAAAACCCACACGGTCACGGGGAGAACGTACAGACAGCACCTGTAGTTGGGATTGAACCCGGGTCTCCGGCGCTGTAAAGCAGCATCTCTAACGCTGCGCCACCGTACTGCCTTTAATATCCTGGTCAATATTGATCCTTTGGTCAACATTTCTACAACAACTGGCCTGGACAGAACGTTTCCACTAGTGCGAGATGTGGACAGAATGTTTCCACTAGTGGGAGAGTCTAGGACCAGAGGGCACAGCCTCAGAATAAAAGGACGTACCTATAGAAAGGAGATGAGGAGGAATTTCTTTAGCCAGAGGGGGGTGAATCTGTGGAAATTATTGCCACAGACAGCTGTGGAAGTCGTCTTTGGGTATTTTTAAGGCAGAGATTGACAGATACTTGATTAGTATGGGTGTCAGGGGTTACGGGAAAAAAGCAAGAGAATGGGGTTGAGAGGGAAAGATAGATCAGCCATGATTGAATGGCGGAGTAGACGTGATGGGCCGAATGGCCTAATTCTGAAAAATGATGAACTTATGTAGCAGCTCGCTGTTTGTGGGGGATTGTGCGGTGCTGTGTTTTCCTAGTTAAACCAATGATAACTCTTCTAAAAGCATCTGCTCGCTGTCAAGTGCCTCTGAGCAGTCTGTGCATGTGAGCACACCACAGGAATTCAAAGTCCCCTCTTACTTGATGTCTGCTTAGTTCTGTAGCCAAAGTATTAACCACCATGCTGATTGGAGACGTGTATGCAGAGGAAATTTAAATGAGTCACCAGGATGGAGACCCAAGGAACTGCAGATGCTGGAGTCTTGAGCAAAACACAAAGTGCTGGTGGAACTCAGTGGTCAGCCAGTATCTGTGGAGGGAATGCACGGATGACGTTTTGGGTCGGGACCCCTCTGTAGACTAGTGGTGAGGGGAGGGGGGGGGAGAAAGGTGGAAGAAGTGTGGACGGGACAAAGTCTGGTAAGTGATAGGTGGATACAGGTGAGTGGGGGGGGTGATTGACAGATGGTTGGACAAAGGCTAGGGATGAAAAGGAGACAAAATGGTGTCAGATCAGGAGAGAAGAGGAATGAAATATAAAGCCAGAGACAACCAGACAACATATTAGACTAGGCCTACCTTTCAGAGTCTGAAGAAGGGTACCGTACTGAAATGACACCTGTCCATTCCCTCGCTGGATGCTGCCTGACCCACTGAGTTGCTCCAGCACTTTGTGCTTTGAGTTGGGTTGCTGCCTGGAATGGAGAGGATCACTGCTCCCTCAGTGGGTAAATGTCATTGTGGGCAAGTGCCCCGCTCCTGGTTACACGTGTCTTGTTGACCACAGTGGCATTTCAGAGACTTTTACACAGGCACGGTGGAGCAGCGCTAGAGATGCTGCCTCACAGCACCGGAGACCAATCATCACCGAGAGTGCTGTCCGTACGCAGTTTGTATGTTCTCCCTTTGGGTGCTTCGATTTGCTCCCCCACTCCAAAAGGCGTACAGATTCGTAAGTTAATTGGCTCTGTAAATTGTCCCTCGTGTGTACATAGTGCTAGTGTACTAGGTGATCGATCGCAGGTTGATGCAGATTCAGTGGGCTGGGGGGCCTGTTTCCATGCTGTATCTCTAAAGTCTAAAGATATGCAGGGGATGGGGGGATATGGATCACGTGCAGGCAGATCAGAGTCATTCCTGGCACAGACATTGTGGGCAGAAGATCCTGTTCCTGTGCTGTACTGTTCTGTGTGCTATGTTAATATTTTGATAAGGGGGAAGACTATTGCTGTGAGCCTGCTGATTTTCCAGTGTAGGCCTCCTTTGACATTTCCACCCTGGGATAAAGGCTTCTAACGCTATCTATGCCTCACAAAATATTTTATACTTCATCAGATCTCCCCTCAACCTCTGAAGTTCCAGGGAAAACAATCCAAGAAAACAACACTCCCTGTAGTTAATGCTTTCTAATCCAGGCAGCTTTTTGATAAACCTCCTCAGCACCTTCTCCAAAACCTCTACATCCCTTGTTGCACGGGGGTGACCAGCACTGCACTCGTAACTCCTGATGCTGCTCAACCAAAACCCTAGAAATGTGCAGCATGACTTCCTGAGGTTGTTTCTTTTTTGGTTTATGATTGGGACATGTACTGAGATACAGTGAAATACTTTGCTCTCTAGTTCCACACGATTAAGATACGACTGGATAGTCCGCAAACAGAGCTTCTCAGTGCACCTCAGCACAGTCTCGGATGTAACAATGCTGTTGCACTCTGGGTAACAGCGGCCCGAACCACCGACCGCACTGTTTGCCCAACAAGCCTTTCCAATTTGTCCACAGTCGACGTGCGTTAAACATTCTTTTTATAAGGGAAAAGTCATGTTTGTACAACATGTAAACATGCCCTTCAGCCAAATTTGCCCTTGCCAACCTAGATGCCCCATCTACACCAGTCCCACCTGCCCATGTTTGGCCCATATCCCTCTAAACCTTTCCTATTTTTCTTACCATATTTTAGATAGGCACATGAATGTGCAGGGAATGGAGGGATATGGATCATGTACAATCAAATGAGATCAGTTTAACTTAGCATCATGTTCAGCATGGACATTGTAGGCTGAGGGCCTGTTCCTGTGCTGTACTGTTCTATGTTCTATCCACGTATCTGTCAAAATCTATTCTAAATGCTGTTATAGTATACGAGCGTTTGACGGCTCTGTGCCTGTACTAGCAGGAGTTTAGATGAGGGTGAAGCCAACCAAACAGTGAAAGGTCTGGATAGAGTAGATGTAGAAACATAGAAAATAGGTGCTGGAGGAAGCCATTTGGCCCTTCGAGCTAGCACCGCCATTCATTGTTATCATGGCTATGGGCTTCTTATTTTTAAGAGAGGATTTTTCCACCAGTGGGGGGGTCTAGAGTGGATGTAGAGAGGATGTTTCCACCAGTGGGGGAGTCTAGGACCAGAGGCCTTGGCTCAGAAGTCATGCTGTTGGATTCCTGTCCAACAAGGCTTCTCAGTTATCCTTAAACTGTGCACGAACTTCAGGGGCTGTTTGACAAGAATCTACTTGAATGCTTCACCTTTTGGTGGCGCTGTGAATCCTCTGAGTGGCCTGTTTGGTCACTGGTGTGCACCTGGTCCGGGGCAGAGAGCTGCTCTGGGTGATCACAGTGGGGAGCAGAGGATGACTTTGCCAGTAACACGTGTGTAATGCTGCAGGTCTCGGTGCCCTGGCGCGGGGCCAGGCAACAGTCCAGTGCTCCTCGATCCTCGGCACCAGCATGGCCAATGAAGATGACGACCCGGTTGTACAGGAGGTGAGTGATCGGCCCCTGACAGCAGAGGTCCCCTGTCCCACCCCTGCATGGTTGCTATATTTGGCTTAATTTCTCTGGTTAATCCCTGCCTCATGACTGTGTTAGGTCTTCCTTTATGTTGTTATAAACACTCATGTGTACATTTAGACTTTACTTTGGACTCTAGAGATACAGCATAGAAAGTGATCACCTGTACACTAGTTCTATCCTACACACTAGGGGCAATTTACAAACGCCAATTAACCTACAAACCTGTGCATCTTTGGAATGTGGGAGGAAACTGGAGCACCGGGAGAAAACCCACGCGGTCACGGGGAGAACGCCCATAGTCAGGATCGAAGCCGGGTCTCTGGAGCTGTCGGACAGCAACTCTACCGCTGCACCACTGTGCCACCCAAAAGTGAAGGAACAGTTACTGGGGTAACTCAGTGGGTCAGGCAGGATCTCTGGATGACGTTTTCGGTTGGTACCCTTCAGGCTGGTTGTCACAGGAGGGGATCAGTGAGACAGAACCCCAGTCAGAGGGAGGAGGAGAAGTAAGCAAACCTTGAGGAGGTTTTCCAGTGGAACAGTCACAGTGTCGGTACATATCATATAAGGTACATTTTACCGGTTGCTGACCATTTTAATTCCCATTCCCACGTTGACATTTCTGTCCAGGGCCTCCTCCAAAGTGAAGCCTCATGCATACTCTAGGAACAGCACCTCGTATTCCGCTTGGGCAGCTTACAATCAACGGTATGAACGTTGAATCCTTCAATTTCATAACCCACCCTGCTCTCCCTTATTCCCCCATATTACCACTCCTCCCCTCCCTGTGCCCCACCTGGACTCGCATCTATTTCTTCCCTATCCCTCTCTTCCACTTACCTTCTTCCGAGCAGCACAGTGGCACAGCGGTAGAGCTGCTGCCTCACAGCACCAGAGACCTGGGTTTGATTCTGACTGTGGATGCTAACTGTACAGAGTTTGTACGTTCTCCCTGTGATTGCGTCGGCTTCCTCTGGGTGCTCTAGTTTCCTCCCACACTCAAGATGTGCGTGTTTGTAGGTTAATCAGCTTCTGAAAAAATGCCCCTAGTGCGTAGGATAGAACTAGTGTACAGATGGTCGGCACAGACTCGGTGGGTGGAAGGGCCTGTATCTCTAAACTGAATAAACTAAACTAAAACTCTACTTCACAATTTACTCTTACTATACATAAGCACAAGCATACAGACGAAGGGTGTAAGAATAGTAGATTACATTGAGACCGTTTACAGGAGTTGCAGTGGAGTGAAAGATCGTGCAGCTCTGTCGTGAGCCGAGCAGATAATTCCCCCTGTATCCTGGCCACATCAGCCATCTTCCTAACACACACCTGCCTCCCGAATGATCGCAGAGGTTGCTATTGCAGCCGCCCCTGCACTCAGTCTGCTGTGGCTGGCCCAGTACAGGGAGCGTGGAGGTCAGCTTGTCAGGGTGTTGAGAACAATCTGTCAGCACTCAGAGGTGTACAGCACAGAAACTGGCCCTTCAGCCCAACTCGTCCATCCTGACCAACATGCCCCATCGACACTAGTCCCACCTGCCTTTGTTTGGCCAATTCCGTTCTAAACCTTTCCTATCCGTGTACCTGTCCAATGTCTTTTAAATGCTATTTTAGTAGCTGCCTCAACTGGTTCCTCTGGCAGCTTGTTCCTTAAACTCACTGCCCACTGAGTGAAACATTTGTCCCTTTTGTTCCTATTAAATCTTTCCACTCTCATCCAAAATCTGTGTTCTCTGGTTCTTGATTCCCCTATCCTGAGGCATTCATCCTATCTAATCCTCACATAGTAGGGTTACACACCTCTCTAAGATCACTCCTGCGCTCCATGAATTCTCCATAAATAACTCGTCTCTCTTTGCTCCTCAGATCGATGTGCATCTGGCCAAGAGTTTAGCCGATAAACTGTACCTGTTCCAGGTGTGTACGCTGAGCCCTTTTGCCCCTCCATCTAGCTATCGGCCTCGTGCTCCCTCTCCCCGGGCCCCATCCTTAACACCATGCCAATGATTCTTCTCTCATCCACAGTATCCAGTGCGCCCGGCCACAATGAAGTACGACGATGTCACCCATTTATCAGCGAAAATCAAACCAAAACAGCGAAAAGTAAGTTCCCTTAGTCGCCATCAGTCCCCGGCCAGCCGTGAGTTCCCTCAGTCCCCATCAGTCCCCAGCCTGCCCTTCCACACCTGCTGTGTTGAGGCTATGGCCTGTGCAGGAATTCCCGAGGGGCAATCTTCATCCCTGTGAAGGACAGAGTGCTGGAATAACTCAGGGGGTCAGGCAGTGTCTCTGGACAACGTGGATAAGTGCCGGGTTGGGTCGGGGCCTTTCTTCATCGCTGCAGTTGAGTCAGGGGGATGGGGACTCCAGCCCCGTCCAGGGTCTGCTCTGCCCAGACCCTCTCCACGCGTGGAGTCCGTGACCAACTCACAAACCTGTTACACGGCGCTGCTCTGTGCACCGCCCTCCAGCCCAGCTCCCCGATGTAAAGGGAAGGGGGGCAGGTACTGGGCACCCAGCGGCCTGTCCAGTGCATCTGTGATCCCACCGGCTGCTGCTGCCGTTCCCCAGCAGCTGGCGAGGCCACGTTTAGAATATTGTGTTCCGTTTTGGTCACCATGTTATGGGAAAAATGTCAAGCTGGAAAGGGTGCAGAGAAGATTTACAAGGATGTTGCAAGGACTCGAGGGCCTGAGCTACAGGGAGAGGTTGGGCAGGCCGGAACCTTAACCCTTAGAGCGCAGGAGGCTGAGGCGGTGATCTTATAGAGAGGTACAAAATCATGAGGGAAGTAGATGGGGTGAATGCACAGTCTTTTACTCAAAGTAGGAGAATTGAGAACCAAAGGACATAGGTTTAAGGTGCGTGGGGAAAGATTTAATCAAAACCTGAGGGGTAACATAGAAAATAGGTGCAGGAGTAGGCCATTCGGCCCTTCGAGCCTGCACAGCCATTCAATATGATCATGGCTGATCATCCAGCTCGGTATCCCGTACCTGCCTTCTCTCCATACCCCCTGATCCTTTTAGCCACAAGGGCCACATCTAACTCCCTCTTAAATATAGCCAATGAACATTTTTCACAAAGGGCTGTGGGTATATGGGCCGAGCTGCAGGAGGAGGTAGTTGAGGCAGGTACTATTGCTAGGGCAACTAAACAAGTGAAGCTGGTGAAGGTACATTTACATTGGCATCGCTTCCAAGAGTAAAACTCCACAGGAAAATTTTAATAGGAACCTGAGGAGCAGCTTTTTCACACAGAGAAAGCGTGCCCCGGGAAGTGTCTCCTGCGGCTCGGCTGCAATCTGCGGCGGGGAACGCTGGCGATGGCATGGACCCGTTGCCGTGCGGGGAGCGTCTCGGTTGGGCGAGTGGGCAGGGAGAAGGCACTGACCTCGGCCCCATATCTTCTGTTGCCATCGACAGGGAGCGGCGGGGATGGCCATCTTGTTGGACCCTCTACTGCCGCCTCTGCGCCGTGCTGCACCATGGGAGGAAGGTCAGGCGCGGGACACACCGGGGTGGGCGCCGGTCCTCCTCCTGGTCCTCCGGGAGGGGGGGGGAGAGAGAGCGCATTTATTAAAGTTTATTTGGTAAATTGTTTTTAAAAAGTAACAAAAGTGGGTTTATTCACACCACAGGGGAATGGTGAGTAGGGTGGGCCTAAAAATGTCGTGCTGTCCTGTACCCTTTTGGCTGAAGTTCATAGTATATAGATGTACTAGACCAAGTGGTATAAATAGATAGATAGGTAGATAGATAGGCCAAACGCAGGCAGGTGGGACTAGTGTAGATGGGGCATGTTGGTTGGTGCGACACGTTGGGCTGAAGGGCCAGTTTCCACTCTATGGCTGTAGGTGGAGGTGGAGATGGCGATTGATACACTGAGTCCCAACTACTGCCGCAGCAAGGGGGAGCAGATTGCGCTCAATGTGGACGGAACCAGCGCTGACGACTCCGGCAGCACCTACACAACGTGAGTAACACCACGGGGCTCCCAGCTCTCCCCCCCCCCGCCCCACTCCCCGCCCCCTCCCTCTCCCCGCCCCCTCCCTCTCCCCGCCCCCTCCCTCTCCCCGCCCCCTCCCTCTCCCCGCCCCCTCCCTCTCCCCGCCCCCTCCCTCTCCCCGCCCCCTCCCTCTCCCCGCCCCCTCCCTCTCCCCGCCCCCTCCCTCTCCCCGCCCCCTCCCTCTCCCCGCCCCCTCCCTCCCCGCCCCCTCCCTCTCCCTCTCCCCGCCCCCTCCCTCTCCCCGCCCCCCGCCCCGCTCCCTGCCCCCTCCCTCTCCCTGCCCCCTCCCTCTCCCTGCCCCCTCCCTCTCCCCGTCCCTGCCCCCTCCCTCTCCCTGCCCCCTCCCCGCCCCCTCCCTCTCCCCGCCCCCTCCCTCTCCCCGCCCCCTCCCTCTCCCCGCCCCCTCCCTCTCCCCGCCCCCTCCCTCTCCCCGCCCCCTCCCTCTCCCCGCCCCCTCCCTCTCCCCGCCCCCTCCCTCTCCCCGCCCCCTCCCTCTCCCCGCCCCCTCCCTCTCCCCGCCCCCTCCCTCTCCCCGCCCCCTCCCTCTCCCCGCCCCTCCCTCTCCCCGCCCCCTCCCTCTCCCCGCCCCCTCCCTCTCCCCGCCCCCTCCCTCTCCCCTCCAGCTCCCTCTCCCCTCCAGCTCCCTCTCCCCGCCCCCGCCCTCTCACCGCCCCCGCCCTCTCCCCGCCCCCTCCCTCTCCCCGCCCCCTCCCTCTCCCCGCCCCCTCCCTCTCCCCGCCCCCTCCCTCTCCCCGCCCCCTCTCTGTCTCTGCCCCCTCTGTGTCTGTCCCCCTCTCTGTGTCTGCCCCCCGCCCCGCTCCCTGTTGCCACCATTCCCTTACAGACATCCTATTGTGCGTAAGACCCTCGAGTGTTGAGCAGAGGACAGAGCGTCCCTCACTCGGCAACAGCTGCTACCTTGCGGCATCTTTGCCCTGCTCACCCCTTGCATGAAGTCACGGGTGTTGACCCATAGTCGGCCGTGTCCCCAGCCCCAGTAGCGTGTGGCAGTGTGAGCGTGCGAGTTGATCTGGGCAGCGTTCTTCTCTCCTGTCTGCAGGAAGCTCATGGACAAACAGATCTTCTCCTCCATCCATTCGGCCGTCAACACCTCCCGCTTCGCCGCCGCCATCTACAGGAAAGGTGAGGTCGGCGCACGGCTAATTCTCAGTGGTCAATGTTTTCTTTATTATTAGTGAAATACTTTGCATACACCTCAGCAAGACTATTCCTGTACATGAGCACAATCCCCGGTTAGTACAGAATGCAATTTGGGCTGCACTGTCCACTGAATCCGTTCGCAAGAGGTGCCATGTTGCCGCCATTTTGCAGTCCCAGCTGCAGCTGGCCACAAAGGCCCGTCGGAGCCGCTGCCTCCATACCGGTCGTCCCGCGAATCAATGTCCCCCTCCTTACATGGCCCTCTTCACTCCTGTTCCCCGAGGGGGGGGGGGGGGGGGGGCAGGAAGCTTTGGAGTTCAGAGGGAGATGGTGAAACCAGGAGGGTGTGGAATGCATTGAATTGCTTTTCCCTCTGATAGCGCGGAGACTTGGCAGGGGACAGTGCAGTCTACCTGATCCATTACTGCGCCAGTTCTGCTGCTGGCCAGAGAGATGTTGATGTGTGTACTTGGCGGTGAGGCTGCTGTAAGTGACTTTTCTCTCTGCTGATGTTGTGCTGCAGGAGAGCTGCACGTGACGCCGCTTCACGGGATGCTGCAGATGCGGCCCAGTTTCTCCTACCTGGACAAAGCGGATGCAAAGCACAGGGAACGAGAGGCCGCAAATGAAGGTAGGAGTGGGATCAGACTCTGCTGCTCTGCGGCTCCCGTTGGAGGGCAGGAAGGGGGTGGAGCAGCAGGCGCTCCGGTTTCCTCCCAAAGATGTGCGGGTTTGTGTGTTTGCGTGAAGGGCCTGTGATGTGTGGGTTTATGTGTTTGTGTGAAGGGCCTGTGATGTGTGGGTTTGTGTGTTTGTGTGAAGGGCCTGTGATGTGTGGGTTTGTGTGAAGGGCCTGTGATGTGTGGGTTTGTGTGTTTGCGTGAAGGGCCTGTGATGGGTGGGTTTGTGTGAAGGGCCTGTGATGTGTGGGTTTGTGTGTTTGCGTGAAGGGCCTGTGATGTGTGGGTTTGTGTGTTTGCGTGAAGAATAGAACCGGAAAATCAATGAATAGGAGGGGAGATATTTTCACGTGGAGGCCACTTGTCGGATTGCGATGAGGAGGGAGGGCTGACTGCCCTGTTATCGTGCCGTACGTGGCCACTGTGACAGTGGGCAGTGCTGGGCTGGCCTGCAGTCTGCGAGCCTGAGAGTAAATGTGACCTGTTCCTCTGCAGCCGGCGACTCCTCTCAGGATGAAGCGGAAGATGACGTGAAGCAGATCACCGTAAGTAGGCCCCACCTCCCTCTGTGGGAGTGCGTGACTATAAAGCCATAGAATTCCTCTTTTCTCAACCAAGTGTGAGATGCGGCATTGCCTCGTCGTTTGAGTTACTAAGCATTAAAGCAATCCAACATAATGTCACTTTAGGGAGTCCACGAAAAGAGGCAACTATAGGTGGCGCAGTGGTAGCTGCCTCACAGCTGCACAGATTCAGGTTTGATCCTGACTAAGAGGTGCTTGCTGTCTATGTGGAGTTTGCACGTTCCTCCAGTGACCACATGGGTTTTCTCCGGATGCTCCGGTTCCTCCCACATTCCAAAGACTTGCAGGTTTGTAGGTTAATTGGCCTCTGTAAATTGTCCCTAGTGTGTAGGATAGAACAAGTCGGTCGGTATGGATTCGGTGGGCCGAAGGGCCCTATCCCACGCTGCATCTGTAAACTAAACTAGTAGAGTGGGATACCCCAGGCACATACACAACCACGACGGTGACAGTCATTGCCTCGATGTTGGCTGCTTGTATCCCACCCAAGATTCTTTTCAAAACCTCTCAACCTCCTATTTGAGTCATAGGCATGGATTGTACAGCACAGAAACAGGTCCTTCAGCCCTACTCCTGCATGCTGACCAAGTTGATTAACCGAGCAAGTCCCACTTGGGTGTGCCTGACCCCAATCTCCAAACCTTCCCTCCATGAACGTGTCAGTGTCTTTTAAATGTCAGGATTGGTCCTCCCTTTTCCACCCCCTCTGACAGCTGGTTTATGATCATCCTTAAACTCTGTCCGTGAGCTTTGGTCACCTGTTATGGCTCGGAGGTGCCCTCCCAAACTGTATCTGAATGTACTCAAGTGCAGAACTTTTCAGGATTTATTACATCTAAAGAGCTGCGTTTTAATGGCATGTGTTTTGTACTGTTTGTTTAGTTTATTGTTACCTGCACCAAGGTACAGTGAAAAGCTTTTATGTTGCATGCTATCCAGTCAGCGGAAAGACTGTACATAATTATAATCGAGCCAACCACCGTGTACAGTTACAGGATAAAGGGTTTAACGTTTAAAGAAAGTCCAATTAAAGATAGTCCGAGGGTCTTCAGTGAGGTAGATGGGAGGTCAGGACCGCTCTCTAGTTGGTGATTGGTAAGTTATTATGCTAATATGTTGGTGAAATAATCATTAATTGTGCTTTATTTCTGCTGACCTCCTGTCTTTGGGACATTGGGGAGTGTTTATTGTTTATCTCCTGCTGTGGAAGTTTAATTACTCCTGCATCCTGGAACACTCTTGTGTTGATCCTCAGGTACGATTTTCACGTCCCGAGTCGGAGCAAGCCCGACAACGCCGCATCCTGTCTTACGAGTTCCTGCAGAAGAAGCAAGCGGAGGAGCCCTGGCATTATCTGCATTACTGCGGTGTGAAGGTGCAGAGACTGACAGCAGCCCTGGGTCCTCTCTAGTGAACATTTACGGACAAAATTTAAAATGGCTGTTTTTTTCCTGCTCCCCCGACCTACCCGCTAATTATTTACAGTGTTGGAAATAACTTGTGTAATGCAGTCTGTATTTGACACGGTTATGAGTCTTTTAAAGGTAGGGAAATCAAGAACGAGAGGGCATAGGTTTAAGGTGAGGGGGGAAAGGTTTAATAGGAACCGGAGGGACATCTTTTTTACTCAGAGTGGTGGATGTATGGAACCAGCTGCCAGAGGAGCTGGTTGAGCAGGTACTATAACAACATTTAAAAGACATTTAATAGACAAAGGAAAGGTTTAGAGGGGTATGCACCAAATCGGACATGGGCAAGTTGGGCCGAAGGGCCTGCTTTCATGCTGTATACATTTGTCAGGAAATTTTGGGGACCTTGAGAATTAGAAAAATTGTGATTTCATCCTCAAACGTTGTGAACCAAAGGCATTGTGCAGAGAGGTTCATGTGGGACTGGGCACCAGGGGGCAGTGTTGATGCACAGGGCACCAGGTGGCAGTGTTGATCCACTGGGGTTCAAGGGACTGGGCACCAGGGGGCAGTGTTGATGCACTGGTTCAAGGGACTGGGCACCAGGTGGAACTGGGCACCAGGGGGCAGTGTTGATGCACTGAGCACCAGGGGGCAGTGTTGGTGCACTGGGATTCAAGGGACTGGGCACCAGGTGGGACCGGGCACCAGGGGGCAGTGTTGATGCACTGGGCACCAGGGGGCCGTGTTGATGCACTGGGCACCAGGGGGCAGTGTTGATGCACTGGGCACCAGCGGGCAGTGTTGATGCACTGGGCACCAGGGGGCAGTGTTGGTGCACTGGGGTTCAAGGGACTGGGCACCTGGTGGGACTGGGCACCTGGTGGGACTGGGCACCTGGTGGGACTGGGCACCTGGTGGGACTGGGCACCTGGTGGGACTGGGCACCTGGTGGGACTGGGCACCTGGTGGGACTGGGCAGGTACTATAACAACAGGTTACATTTGGGCACCTGGTGGGACTGAGCACCTGGTGGGACTGGGGGTGACAATGCCTGTGCTGGGGTACTGATGGTGCCTCTGCTTTGTTCACAGGACAGCAGGTCTGAGCACGAGCGGCAGTACCTCTTCGGTCAGCTGGCTGGCATGCTGGAGACGTCGGAGCTGACCAAATCCCCCAGGTATGAGCCCGCCACCCCTGTAGGACTCTCCCATCTCTCCCCCACCTCATCACAGATCCCCACAGACTAGTAGGGTATGTCAAGTAGGGTATGTAGTCAGTAAACAACACACAGTGCTGGAGGAACTCAGCAGATCAGGCAGCATCTGTGGAGGGAATGGAGTGGCGATATTTTAGGTCAAGGCCCTTCTTTAGACTGATGGGAGTTGGGGGAAGAAAGCTGGAAATGAGAGGTGGGGGCGGGACAGCCTGGCAAGTGACAGGTGGATACCGGTGAGGGGAGGCACAAGGAACCACAGATGATGGATTCTCAAGCAAAACACAAAGTGCTGGATGAACTCAGCGGGTCAGGCAGCATCTGTGGAATGAAATGGACAGGCGACATTTTGCGTCGGGGCCCTTCTACAGACTGATTAGAATGGGGGGGGGGGAGAAAGCAGGAAAAGAGAGGGACGGAACAGAGCATGACAAGTGTGTACAGGGGGGGGGTATGATAGGCATATACGTGGACAAAGGCCGCGATGAAAAGGAGACAAATGTTTGTCACGTGAGGAGAGGATGAAATGTGAGGCCAGAGGGAGGGATGTGGGTGGAAGAGGAGGATTGTGGGAGAGTGGAGGGCGGGACTGGTATTTATGGTCATGTGCCCCTGTAGTCAGGATCGAACCCGGGACTCTGGCGCTGTAAGGCAGAAACTCTGCCACTGTGCCACTGTGCAGTTCTGATAGCAGTGTATAGATGCATGTCTGGTTCAGTGAGATCACTGCGTTTCCCCTGTCGTTGCAGTGAGTATTTGTCCATGTTGATGCCTCCCATTGAAGAAGAAGAATTGTAAGTCCACAATTTTTTATACCTTGCACCTGTTGCGTTAACCAGAGTTTTTGCTCTTGAGGCCTGGCTGGTTGTCACAGGTCTGTGGGTAATGGTGAGCTGCTGCCTCATGTTGTGTGTGCCGTCTGTTGTAGGAAGGTGCCCCTGGCCCCCAGCAACGTGTTGTCCATGGCCCAGCTGCGGACCCTGCCCCTGGCTGACCAAGTGCGCACTCTGATGAAGAACGGTGAGTGGTGCTGAACTACTTTCAGATGAGTGTCCGAATGCACATGGTGGCAATATCTTGTGTGCTCTCCTTGACTAAACGGGGGCTCATCCAAAACTCTTCTGCTTGCATAAGCAAGGAACTGCAGGTGCCAGTTTACAAACAATAACACAAAGTGCTGGAGTACTCTGTGGGGCAGGCACCATCTCCTGAAAACATTGGTAGGTGACATTTCAAGTCGAGACATGTCTGAAGAAGGGTCCCGACCTGAAACATCACCTGTCCATTTCTCCAGAGATGCTGCCTGGCCAGCTGAGTTGCTCCAGCATCATGTGTCGTCTTCTGCTTGCATCATGACCCCCCCTGTTACCCACCACCCCTGTGCTGATGGGCTCCTGCTTCAAAAAACCCTCAATTTTAAAATTATTCTTTATAAAAATCACAGGGAGGAATGACAAACTCCATACAGGTGGCACCCGTAGTTAGGATTGTACCTGGGTCTCTGGTGGTGTAAGGCAGCAACTTTACCACTGCGCCACCATTCGGCCCTGTGGGGCAATGTGAGGTATTTTAATTTACAGCTGCAGCCTCCTTGCCTCAAGCTGCACGTGCTGGGGCGATGTGGCCATCTGTACACACGGGGTGTGACACTCAACCTCCCCTGTATCGTATCGAGCTCTGGTGGCCACAGTTCAGGAAGGAGTCAGGTGGGGGGGGGGGGGGGGTGAAGGTGGGAGGAAGAGGCAGATGGCTGATAGGGAAACAAGGAATTGCAGATGGTGGCCACACGTGTACTGTCTAGATTGTATGCAAAACAAAGCAAAGTATCATTCATTCATTTATTTATTTATTCATTCAAGAGATTCATCGGGATCTAGCCTGGATTGAAAGTTTTCAGTTATGAGGAGAGAATGGATAGATGGACTTGTTTTTCCTGTTGTGAAAGACCGGGGTGTGACTTGATAGAAATATATAAGATAATGAGAGACACAGGCGGGTTAGATAATCAAAACATTTCCCACAGGCATGGGTATCAAAAATTATGCACAGGGTATTTGAAGTGAAACAGAAGGGTACGATATCTAGAACGAGTTGCCAGAATGGCTGGTGGAATGTGCTGAAATTAATATGTTTAAGCGTGGAGACACACACTTAACTAGGTTGGGCATAGCAGGATACTGCAGAAAACACAGACTGCTGGAGTAGCTCAGCGGGTTAGGCAGCATCTGTGGAGAACATGGATAGGTGACTTTTCGGGTCGGGATCCTACTTCGAACCCATTGATGGGGTCTGAAGAAGTGTCAGGACCAGAAAGGTCGCCTATCTCTGTTCTCCAGGGATGCTGCCTGACCCGCTGCGTTACCGCAGTGCCCTGTGTGCTTCCTGCAGATGGCTGACGCGTGGAAGCAGATAAGGGAACACGGACAGGTGGGGCCAGTTCAGCGGGTGGAACAAAACATAAGCAGGTTTCAAGGATTCGGACCAATAAATGAACATTTTGAAGATTGCGAACAACTATATTTATTAAAGCAAAATACAGGAAAGTTATTAGTAAAGCAACGTTCATGCCCCTCGGGGGCACGAGACTGGTTGGTTTATTCATAATTTAATCCAAGACTCCTGTCTGCGATGAAACTCGAGAGTCGTGTCACCTGGGCTGGGGCAGCACAGTGGCGTAGCGGGTAGAGCTGCTGCCCCACAGCGACAAAGACCCGGGTTTGATCCTGACCTTGGGTGTTGGCTGTGTGGAGTTTGCACGTTCTACCTGTGACTGCATGGGCTTCCTCCGGTTTTCCTCCCACAGCCCAAAGACGTGCGGGTTTTCTTTTCTCGGCCTCTGTAAGTTGCCCCTAGTATGTAGGATGGAATAACATAGAACTAGGCACGGTGGCATAGCGAGGTTGCTACCATGCAGCGCCAGAGACTCGGATTTGATCCCGACTAAGGTTGCTGTCTGTATGGAGTTTGTACATTCTCCCCGTGACCGCATGGTTGACCTCCAAGATTTTCAGTTTCCTACCACACTCCACAGACGTACTGGTTTGTAGGTTAATTGGTTTGGTATAAGTGTAAATTGTCCCTTGTGTGTGTAGGATAGTGTTAATGTTAATGTGAGTGTTAACTAGTTGGGCCCAAAGCTCTCCTGCATTGGTGCAGCACCCTGTCCTTCCCCTCTCCCTTCTCTTCCCCTCCCCCTCCCCTCCCCTCCTTTTAAACTTTAAAATGTGAATAACTTAAAAAATATAACACCGATTTCAATAAAACTACTTGCATTATCACGAAAGTGACAATGGTGAATAAGGTGGGCCTAAAATTGTCGCGCTATCGTGTACCGTTTTGGCAGATGTTCAGTCACAAACATGATAACAAACGAGAGTTTTAGTATATAGATGATCGCTGGTCGGTGCAGACTCGGTGGGCCGAAGGGCCTGTTTCCATGCTGTATCTCTAAACTAAACCTACACACACTCCAGTCCAGGCTCCCTCTCTCTCCCTGAAGCTTACTCTTATAAAATAAAATAACCTTGTGTTCTTCCCTTATCTCAGAACAGGTGACTATGTTTCAACTAGCTATCCTCATTCGTGCCAAAATAATGCCAAAATAATGCGAGTTATTTGTCTTATCAGATGTAGACCTAGTCTCGGATGTCTCTGGAAAGGCACAAGTTTTATCATAGTGACCTCGCAGGTGGCCTCTTGATTTACTGGTCCTATGAAGTTAGCCTAAGCATTCTTCCAAAACAGTGAATTGTTTTCCTAAGCAGGGTTTGACATGGTGCTGCTAATTGAGCTGACAACTCAATTTTAGCTGACATAGTCTGTTTAACCCTCACATTACAGGGGGTGGAGGAGAGGGTAAAGGTGGATACAGAGGTAACCCTGGTGTGTGTTCCCCCTTTCTCGCTGATTGACCTCCGGGCTTCCAATTTCCTATCCGCTCTCTAGCCCCCCCTCACCCAATTCACTTTCCATACACTTTCCAGCATTTTTTTGCTGGTTCCCTCTTTGCTCCTTCCCCTCTCCACTTTCTGCCGTCAGTCACTCCCTCTTCTCTCCTCTCCCATCAGGCAAGAGGTACAGAAATGTGAAAGCACACACCTCCAGATTCAGGGACAGTTTCAGGCAACTGAACTGTCCTCACACCAACTAGAGAGCGGTCCTGACCTCCATTGACCCCATTGGAGACTTTCAATGATCTTTAATTGGACTTTATCAAACTTCAATGACAGACCGTGCACTAAATGTTGCGCCCTTTATTCTTTACCTGTGCCCTGTGGATGGCTTGACTAATCATGTATAGTCTTTTCTTTGACTGGATAGCACACAAACAAAAGCTTTTCACTGCCTTGGTACACATGACAATAATAACCTGAACTAAACCACTGTCAGTCCTGATGCAGGGTCTCGGCCTGAAACGTTGACGATTCCTCCCTCCCCCACAGATGCTGCGTGACCCGCTAAATTATTGAGTCATCGAGACATACAGCACAGAAGCAGGCCCTTCGGCCCAACTTGTCCGTGCCAATCATGATCTAACCCATTTGCATGCTGTTCTCTCAGCTTTTCATTTGCACCAGCTTCCAGACCTTTGTGCCATTATGTAAATGTCGGTGCAATCATTGTAATACTTTAGACTTTTAGAGATACAGCGCGGAAACAGGCCCTTCAGCCCACAGAATCCGCGCTGACCAGCGATCACCGCGTACACTAGCACTATCTTACACACACTAGGGACAATTTTACAACTTGCCAAAGCCAATTAACCTACAAACCTGAACGTCTTTGGAGTGTGGGAATAACCGGGGCACCCGGAGAAAACCCACACGGTCACAGGGAGAATGTACAAGTTCCGTGTAGACAGCACCCATAATCAGGATTGAAGCCGGGTCTCTAGCGTTGTAAGGCAGCAACGCCACCGTGCCACCCCAATATGTGCCGTTTCTCGGCTGAGAGGGTGGATAGAAATGGGTTTGTCTCTAATGGAGTTCTGTGCTTTCCCCCTGCAGTGAAGGTGGTGCAGTTTGCGAACCTGATGGGTCTGCTGGGCTCGGGTGTGGATCCCACGGCCGTGCTGCGCTGCATCCAGCAGGTGGCGATGCTGGTCCAGGGCAGCTGGCTGGTGAAGAGGTAACGCACAAGAGTCACATCACAGAGCAACACAGCAGCGAGACCGACCCTTCAGCCCAACCCTGCCAGGCTCACAAAGATGCCCCACCTGTTGACCCATACCCCACTATACCTCTCCTACCCATGCACCTGTCCAAATGTCTTAAATGCTATTATAGTACCTTTAGTTTAGAGATAAAGCATCGAAACAGGCCCTTTGGCCCACCGCGTCCACAATTAATTGTCTAAGGTGGACTCACCCTGTACACTAGTTCTATCCTACACTAGGGATAATTTCCAAAGCCAATTAATCTACAAACCTGCACGCCTTTGGGATGTGGGAGGAAACCAGAGCTCCCGGAGGAAAGTCACAGGGGGAACGTTCAAACTACAGACAGCACCCATAGTCATGATCGAACCCGGGTCTCTGGCGCTGTAAGGCAGCAACTCTACCGCTGCGCCTCCTGCCACAACGACCACCTCTGGCAGCTCGTTCCATGCACCCACCACCCTCTGTGTGAAAAAGTTGCCCCTCAGGTTCCTATTAAATCTTACCCCTCCCACCTTAAACCTCTCAGCTTGTTCCATATATCCACCACTATTTGCCCCTGCTCCTTTCTGTTGCCTGGTGTAAGTTTGCCAGTGGAGGAGATTTTTTCTTGTACATTTGAAGACTTTTGGATAGGCAGGAGGATATGTTGGGAGTGGAGGAATATGGATCACGTGCAGGCAGAGGAGATTAGTTTAACTTGACATCATGTTCAACAAAGACATTGTGGGCTAAAGGGCCTGTTCGTACGCTGCGCTGTTGGAAGTTTCATTTATCCTCTTTTCCCCCTCATTCCCCCCACCCCAGACACCTATAATTCCTTTGTTCCCCACAGAATGTTTCCCTGTTTCTCAGTGCTATAGTTTCATCTCCTGATCCTGGCCGTTACTGTTTTCAGTTATAAACACTTTGTTAGCAGCTAATGCTGTTGTAACTTTAACTACAGGGATGGATTTCCAATGTATTTGCTCAAAAGCTATTGCCATTAAACTCCAGACTCGAGTTGCCGTATTCCAAGAGCCAGTGTTACTCCAGCCCTTCTCATTAGAATGATTTTTTTTGTTTGCTTATCTCCTTAGATTCCGCCAGGTGGAATTGAGACTTTGTGGTGCTAGCTTGTTAAAACATCTCTTATCTCTCACCTCACTGCTTCCTTTCACAGAGACGGGTGAATCATGAAATGGCATTTTTGAGTGTTTAAACAGAAAGAATACAATACTGATTTAAATAAGTCTTGAGGAAACATTTGCTTGTAATCCAAGCACTGATCAATTGATCCCCAGTATCTACAGCTCTCTGGCTCCTGATTTCTGTCCCCTTTAATGTGAATGCGAGTTTCCTTCGATCAGTGCGACACCCTGGGCTCCAATATTAACAGAGGTTCCTTGCTCCCCGGCCCTGTGAATCAATTCTACCTGTCCTATTGAAGCAAAATATCTCACATCTGCTAAAACATGGTCTACAAAATCAAAGTAGCACAGATGTTCGATATCTGATTTAAAAACAGGAAAGGCTGGAAATACAAGTGAGTCAGGCAATATCTGTGTGGTACACCAGTTAGTCTTTCAGTGGCTTTGGCTTTGATTTGTTCTTTTCATACCTTTCATTCATTTGTTCTTTGTCCCTGTTCATATCTGTAGTTTTGCTCTCCCCTGGCTCTCAGTCTAAAGAAGGGCCTCGACCTAAACCATCACCTATTTCTTTTTTCCACAGATGCTGCCTGACCTGCTGAGTTACGCCAGCATTTTGTGTCCATCTTCTGTGTAAACCAGCATAGTGCAGTTCCTTCCTTTGCACTTGGCTCTTGACTACACATTTAGTCTTTCAAGCCATCTTGGCTTCCTGCCCTGATAACCCTGCCTACAATGTACAGTTCAGCCGACCATAAAGTGCCGTGTTGAGGCAGCCAATGGCATGAACACTGAATTCTCCCATTTTAAGGAACATCCCCACTTCCCCATTTCTCTTCATGGCCTCCTCTCACACCCATTTCTCCCACAATCCAACCCCTTTTCCTCAGCTTGTAGAGCTGCTGCCTCACAACGCCAGAGACCCGGGTTCGATCCTGACCTTGGGTGCTGTCGGTGTAGAATTTGTATGTTTTCCCTGTGACCCCGTGGGTTTTTTCTGGGTTCTTCAGTTTCCCCCCACACTCCAAAGACGTGCAGGTTTGTAGATGAATCGGCCTGTGTAAATTGTCCCTAGTGTGTAGGGAGTGGATGAGAGAGAGGGATACCAGATCTAGTGTGAACAGGTGATCAATGGTCGGCGTGGAGTTGGTGGGCCAAAGGGCCTTTTTCAATTCTGCATCTCTAAAATAAACTAAATATCCCTCTCCCTGACTTCACATTTCACTGCTCCTCTTATCTCTTTTGTCTCCTTTTCACCTCCAGCCTTTGACACTCCCTCATCTTCCAATCACCCCCCCCCACCTGTATCCACCTATCACTTCCCAGGTTTTGTCCCGCCCATACCTCTCTTTTCCAGCTTACCCCTCCTTTAATCAGTCTGAAGAAAGGTCCCGACTCGAAACGTTGCCTGTCCATTCTCTCCACAGATGCTGCCTGACCTGCTGAGTTCCTCTCTAGAGCTGTGTGTGTTGTTTGGGGAGGGGTGATGTTCCCATTCACATGTCCCGGAGGTTTCTGTGGGCAGTGGCCGTGGGAGCTGCTGCACGGCGGTGTGACTCCGAGATCCACCTGCTGCCAACTCCGACGCCTCGATTTGTCCTTTTTTTATTCTGAACTAATCTCAGTTGGTCTTCCTTTGGACAGTGACGTGCTCTACCCCAAGGACACCTGCAGCCCCCACAGTGGAGTTTCCGCAGAAGTGCTGTGCAGAGGGAGGGACTTTGTTGTAAGTACAGCAGCTCAATACATTTCCTTGTTCCCTTCACAAATCTCAACATTAGGAAGGCCTGCATTCCTATAGCACCTTGCCGCCCCACGGTGGTGCAGCGGTAGAGCTGCTGCCTGACAGCGCCAGAGTGCCGGGTTTGATCCTGACCATGGGTGCTGTCTATGTGGAGTTTGCATGTTCTCGCTGTGACTTTCTCAGGGTACTCCGGTTTCCTCCTGCATCCCAAACATGTGCAGGTTTGTAGGTTAAGTGGCCTCTGTAAATTGGTCCTAAGTGTGTAGTGAGTGAATGCGAAACTGGGATAACATAGAGCTAATTTACAGGTGATCGTTTTTCAGCACAGACTCGGTGGGCCAAAGGACCTGTTTCTGCGCTGTATTTCTAATCTAAAGCTAAACATAGCAGCCAGTAGCACCAGCACACAGTAGATGCAGGAATGCAACAGCCAGCTTTATCACAGTAACGACCCACAAACAGGAATGTGGCAATGAAGAAAAGCATATATTTTATTGATATTGATAACGGGGCTAATATTGGACAGGACATCAAGAGAAAGTCACAGTGCTGGAGTGGGTCAGGCAGCAGCTCTGGAGAACATGGATAGGTGACGATTCGGGTCAGGACCTTTCTTCTATCCATGTTCTCCAGAGATGCTGTCTGACCCACTGAGTTACTCCAGCACTTTGTGTCTATTGTTTGTAGCCCAGCATATGCAGTTCCCTGTGTCAGCAGGAATACTCGCCCATCGTCTCCCCCAGCACTCGTCCCGTCCACTCGGGCAAGTTGTCCCCTCTGCCTCAACAATCAAGAAATGTGTGAGGAATTGAAAACCTTTTGGCTGATCTTTTCCTCGTCTCCCCTCTGTAGATGTGGAAGTTTACACAAGATCTCTGGGTCATCCGGAAAGAAGTAGCTGCTGTGATCAAGGTGAGTCGAGTGAGTGAAGCGTGGACAGGTTGCTGCCTCAGTTTTGTTCACAATGGGAAAACTAGACCAGCCGTGATTGAATGGCGGAGCAGACTCGAGGGGCTGAGTGGCCGAATTCTGCCCCTACGTCATAGTCATACAATGTGGAAACAGGCCCTTTGGCCCAACTTGCCCACACCGACCAACATGCCCCATCCACACTAGTCCCACTTGCCTGTGTTTGCCCCACATCCCTCTAAACCTGTTTTATCCATGTACCTGTCTAATTGCTTCTTAAATGTTGCGAAAGTCCCTGTCTCAACTACTTCCTCCAGCAGCTCATTCCATACACCCACCACCCTTTGCATGAAAATGTTACCCCTCAGATTCCTATAAAAACCTATCCCCCTTAAACCTATGCCCTCTGGTTCTCGATTCTCCTACTCTGGGCAAGAGACTCTGTGCATTTACCTGACCTATTCCTTGCTTATCATTCTTGCTAAGCATTCTTGTCTTGCTCAGCATTAGAATTCCCCCAAGGCTGTAACAGTATCTTGTTTGTAAAAGCCCCAAAGGCAGTGATTGAAAGTTGGGAACCTGCCCTCACCTCTGCTTGTCTCTGTTGAACAGCTGCCCCCTGAAGATGTGAAGGACTTCCTGGAGCAAATGGCGGTTCCGCGGGTCAACAAAGGCTGGGAGTTCCTGCTTCCCCACGACTCCAAGTTTGTGAAGAAGCACCCAGATGTGATCCAGAGGCAGCACATGCTTTGGATGGGGATACAGGCCAAGTAAAGCGATACCTCCCTCTGGTCTGGGGCTGGGGAAAGCTGAGAGACCTGACTCAAACATGCCAGCAGTAACTCCTTCACTCACTGATTGTGTCACGCAGGGTCCTTAGATTGCACTGAATCCGTTCTGCCTTTTTGCTGGCACTTTTGTACAGTTTGCAGTAATATTGAGGAGTCGCTGGAGTTTAGAGGGATGAGGGGGACATCAACTGAATAGTGAAAGGATTGGATAGAGTGGATGTGGAGAGGATGTTTCCACTAGTGGGAGTCTAGGACTAGAGGTCATAGCCTCAGAATTAAAGGGCATTCCTTTAGGAAGGAGATGAGAAGGAATTTCTTTAGTCAGAGTGTGGTGAATCTGTGGAATTCATTGCCACCGAAGGTGGTGGAGGCCAAGTCATTGGGTATTTTTAAAGTGGAGAGTGGCAAGTTCTTGATTAGTAAGGATGTCAAAGGTTATGAGGTGAAGGCAGGAGAATTGGGTTGAGAGGGAAAAATAGATCAACCACGATCGAATGGCGGAGTAGACTTCTTGGGCCGAATGGCTGAATTCTGCTCCTATGTCTTATTGGCCTCCTGATTGCAGGATGTACAAAGGGAAACATAGAGCAGGACAGCACGGGAACAGGCTCTTTGGCCCACAATATCTGTGCCCAACATGACGGCAAGTTAAACTCATCTCTGCCTGCATGCGATCCATATCCCTCCACTCCTTACACATCCATGTGATCCATATCCCTCCACTCCTTACACATCCATGTGATCCATATCCCTCCACTCCTTACACATCCATGTGATCCATATCCCTCCACTCCTTACACATCCATGTGATCC
The DNA here is from genome assembly GCF_053455715.1 of Rhinoraja longicauda. Classification (NCBI taxonomy): domain Eukaryota; kingdom Metazoa; phylum Chordata; class Chondrichthyes; order Rajiformes; family Arhynchobatidae; genus Rhinoraja; species Rhinoraja longicauda. Next base: position 20,663,313 of record NC_135973.1, read on the forward strand.
ATATCCCTCCACTCCTTACACATCCATGTGATCCATATCCCTCCACTCCTTACACATCCATGTGATCCATATCCCTCCACTCCTTACACATCCATGTGATCCATATCCCTCCACTCCTTACACATCCATGTGATCCATATCCCTCCACTCCTTACACATCCATGTGCCTGTCTAAAAGCCTCTTAAAATGTCACCGTCATATCAGCCTCCACCGCCAGCCCTGGCAGAGCGTTCCAGGCACCCACCACTCGGGGAAAAAAACCCTTCCGCACGTATCTCTAAGTGTGAACAAAAAAAAAACCTTGAATCTGTGCACTGACTTATTTTACAGGTTACTTAAGCTCTCACCGATAAGCTATGCCCCACACATCTCCTTCCCCTAAAAGCAATGCCATCTAGTCTCAAACATTTCCATAGTGGGGAAAAAGGTTTTGACTGCCTACCCTGTCTTAGCTTCTCATCAGCACTTCTTTCAGGTCTCCCCTCAGCCTCTGACACTCCAGAGACAACAAAGCAGGCTTGTCCAGCCTTGTGCCCAGTTGCCGGCCTGCATCTCCGTGTTTAGTAGTTTAGAGATACAGTGGGGAAACAGGCCCTTCGACCCACCAAGTCCGCACCAACCAATGATCCCCACACATTAACACACACTGGGGGCAATTTGCACTTATACCAAGCCAATTAACCTACAAACCTGTATGTCTTTGGAGTGTGGGAGGAAACCGAAGATCTCGGAGAAAAGCCACGCGGGTCACAGGGAGAATGTACAAACTCCATAAGGACAGCACCCGTAGTCGGGATCGATCCTGGGTCTCTGGCGCTGCAAGCGCTGTAAGGCAGCAACTCTACAGTTACGCCAGTGCTCGGTCCTGCCTTTGCTGTTTCCAGTGGCAATGGGTGAAGCAGTTGCCATGGCAGTACAGGAACCCTTGTTGATGGTGTTGACCTGCTCTGGTGCCTTCTTCTCACTCCACCCATCGGCCTTCCGTGCAACATTTGCACACACTTCAACTTTCATTACATCGCCGTCTTATTCAAATTTGGCACTCTCTCTCCCGTGGTTTTATTTTCTCTCTCAGCACAAAAGCAGCAATTTGTTTTATGCAGACGAATCATAGCAGGTCCAAAGAGCTTCTTTGCCCTGACTTCTGCACGGCTTGTGGCTGGCTCCTGCTCAAAGCAGGCTATCAAATCCCACATCTAACAGTGCTGGACGATTGCCCTGAGCAAAACACTCGGCGGGTCAGGTAGCATCTGTGGAGGGAAATGGACAGGCAAGATTTTGGGTCGGGACCCTTTTTCACACTAATTGTGGGAGGAGGAAGGCTGGATGAGAGGTGAGGACAGGACAAAGCCCAGCAGGTGAGGGGGGGGGGGGGGGGGGCTATTGGCAGATTGTGGAGTAAGGGGGTCAGATGTAGGGAGAACAGGGGTGAAATGTGAAGCTGGAGGAAGGATGTGGGTGGAAGGGAATGGTGCGGTTGGGGAGAGGGGGTGAGGTAGTGGGGACACTGGGTTGTGTGCACGGGAAAGGGAGAGGTTGAAGAGGGTTAGTATTTAACTTTCATGCTGTGGTATTGTAAGCTGCACAAGCAGTGCTGCTTCCCCGTCTGTGTAGATTTCATTGAGCTTGACTTGGTACCAGTGACAAAATGCAGTCCCTTTTGTCAAGGAGAAGTGGCCGAGAAACAGGGAGCTACTTCCTTCCCTATTCAATGTGCTGTCTGCTACAATTATTACGATCCAGGGAAACTGCTGGTATGCATTGTGTTGGACAGCCAGCGTCCCTAATGTGCTTCTGGTGTGCTCGTTAGATGTATTAGCACTCGAGACGGGACTGCCGGGATTATTGTGTTGGGAACATGAAACTATTGTTCTCCCCACTGGAGTATTGTGTTCCAATTCTGCAGCACTGCATGTGAAAGCAAAGGGGGAACCGGTAGGGGAACAGACGAAGAGGAGATGTAATGCAACGCTTGCAGGGATGTGGGGCTGCAGTTACGTGGCAAGGGTGGGGTGTTCTCAGTGAGGTTCAATAGACCCATTGGTGAGGAGGCCACATTTAAGAGTATTGTGTAGGAAGGAACTGCAGATGTTGGTTTACACCGAAGATAGACAAAATGCTGAAGTAACTCAGCGGGACAGGCGGCATTTCTGGAGAGAAGGAATGGGTGGCATTTTGGGTCGAAGGGCTCCACCAGAAACGTCTCTCATCCCTTCTCTCTAGAAATGCCACCTGTTCCGCTGAGTTACTCCAGATAATGGCATTATCTTAAGAGTATTGTGTTCAGTTTCAGTCAGCTTGCTATATAGAAAGAATGTTGTTAAGCTGCAAAGAATGCAGATTTGCAAGGATATTGCCAGGACCCGAGGGCCTGAGCTCCAGGGAGAGAGGACATATCACCAACCTGAGCTGAGATAACACGGAACAAACAGTACAGCACAGCACAGCAACAGGCCCTTTGGCCCAATGTCTGTGTTGTACATGATGTCAAGTTAAACTAATCTCTCCCTGCATGTGATCCATATCTCTCCACTCCCTGTATATCCATGTGCCTGTCCAAAAACCTTTTAAACACCACTATTGTACCTGCCTCCATCACCACAGCAAGGCAAAGCTATAGATGAAGTGCAGGCTTCGGGGCTGTGAGTTTGCCGCTATAACTATTGGCTTTCTTTGTTTGCAGGTTGGAGAAAGTCTATAATCTCTCCAAGGAAGACATGATGCCAAAGAAGCGGGTCTCTCATCCAGGTAATAATGAGAAGAAAAGAGCCAGCCTTTTATTGCTGCACAGATTTATTTGTCAGGTGGGGATATCAGTGCTAAATTTTCCTTTTGAAAATAGCAAGTGTAGGGATTCATTATTCTGATCATTAAAACCAGTCCCAGGTTGCCTGAGTGATCTGATTTAATTTGTATTGAGAAGAGCTAATGAGCTTTCAGCTGATGAGCTTGGTGTGAGATTGCCAGGTGGTTGAATGAGATTGGGTATTCTGGCAATCCACCAATCAATCAGTGGGTAGAGCCGCTGCCACACTGGGCCAGGGACCCGGGTTCCATCCTGACCTTGGGTGTTGTCTGCGAGTGTTTGCACGTCCTCCCTGTGACCGTGCGGGTTTACTTCGGGTGCTCCAGTTACCTCCCATATCCTAAAGATGTACGAGTTTGTAAGTTAATTGTCATCTGTAAATTACTCCTAGTGTAAGGAGTGGATGAGAAGGTGGGATAACTTAGAACTAGTGTGAACGGGCGATCGATGGTGATCTTGGACTCGGTGGGCCGAATGTCTAGTCTTTATCTTGCATTAAACATTATTCCCTTTATCCTGTATCTGCATACAATGGATAGCGTGATTGTAATCATGTATGGTCTTTCTGATGGCTGGTTAGCACGCAACACAAGCTTTTTATTGTACCTCAGTACACGTGACAATAAACTAAACCAAACATCCTATCTACGCTAGTTCCATCTGCCTGTTTTTGGCCCATTTCCCTTCCAACCTTTCCTATCTTTGTAACTGTCCAGATGTCTTTTAAATGTCAGCAGAAGGAACTGCAGATGGTTTACCTCCTCTGGTGAGGGTTCTTCATTGTTATAGTTTATTCCCAGCCACTCTCAGGCAACTGAACCATCCTATCACCGACTAGAGCACAGCCCTGACCTCCCATCTAACTTGTTGAGGACCTTTGAACTATCTTTAATCGTGCTTTACTGGACTTTATCTTGCACTAAAATGTTATTCATTTTATCCTGTACCTGTACACTAGATGGCTCGATTGTAATCCTGGATAGGCTTTTCACTGACTGGCTAGCATGGAACAAAAAGATTAACAGATTTACAGATTAATTGTCATCTGTAAATTACCCCTAGTGTAAGGAGTGGATGAGAAGGTGGGATAACTTAGAACTAGTGTGAACGGGCGATCAATGGTGATCTTGGACTCGGTGGGCCGAATGGTCTGTTTCCATGTTGTATCTTTCCATCAATCAGTGAGATATGTTCTGGCATTGTAGCAATGGAAGATAGGCACCAAGTGCTGGATCATGTAGCATTTCGGGATAAAGAGGATGGGTGGCGTTCCGGGTCGGGACCCTCCGTCAGGCTGCTCTCTTCCGATCACATCAGCCATTCCCTTTGGGAACTTCAGCCGGTGTCTGGAGAAGGGTCTCAACCCGAAACGTCACCCATCCTTTTTCTCCACAGTTGCTGCCTAACTGGCTCGAAGGGCCGAATGGCCTCCTCCTGCACCTATTTTCTATGTTTCTAACCCGCTGAGTTACTCCAGCATTTTGTGACTTTCCTACACACTTTGTATCAATAGAATGTAAATTAAAGTATTGCACACAAGTGCGAAACAATTTGTGTCCCAGTTAAGCATTTGTTTTCTGTTAGTTTTTTGCTGCAGTCACATGCCGGCTGTGTAGGGGGGCACTGTGGAGCTGATGTCTCACGGGGATAATGCTACCACAGTCTTCCTGTCAGACCTCTGTTCTTTCTTGCACAGTTTAGATGCTAGTATTGGGTTAATTACTGCTTATACAGTCCTCTGGGAAGGACTCTGATAATGAGTGAGTATATTGGGCATGCATTCATTACATCAGGTCCCAACTATCACTTACATCAGTTAACATTCATAGAACAGTACGGAGCAGAAACAGGCCCTTAGACAACAATGTTGGTGTTGAATATGATGCCAGTTATTCTGTACTATTGGCCTCTGCTACACATGATCCATGTCCCACCATTCCCTGCATAGTCATGTGCTTATCTCCAAAATTATTAAATGCTACTATCGTATCTGCCTCCACCACCACCCCTGGTAGAGCGTTCCAGGCCCCCACCATGCTCCCTGTTACAAATTACTTACCCTGCACATCTCCTTTAAATTTGCCCTCTCACCTCAAAGCAATGCCTTCTGGTCATTGACATTTCCACCTTGGGGAGGGGTGAGTTGGAAGGTTCTGACTGTCTACCCCCATCATTTTAAATGTTTTCAGGTTTTTCATCACCCTCCAATCCAAGTTTCTCCAACCTCTCCTTATAGCTAATCCTCTCTAATCCAGGCATCATCTGATAAACCCCCTTTGCAGCCTCTCCAAAGCCTCCACAGCACAAAGTAATGGGGTGACCAAGAACGGCACACAGTACTCTGAATGCAACCTGGCCAAAGTCCTATAAACCTGTAACATGACTTCCTGACTCTTATACTCCGTGCCCCAACCGATGAAAGCAAGCATACCGTGCATCTTCTTTACCATTCTATCTACGTACAGAAACACTGGGGACAAAGGCATCACCTGTGTAACTTTCACCAAAGGTTTGATGTCTTCAGGACATTCAGAGTGTTGAGATCCTAGCCAGTTTCATTAATTTATGAACAATCACGCATTGCACATAGCACCTCTCTCCTCGTCGCACCTTCATGTAGAGGCACTGGAAAAGATTTGTAAGCATGAAGCAAGAACTGGGGTTATAACTCCCAGAAGATCAGACAGATTAGAGTTGTTTACTTAACGAAAGCGAGGGATTAAGATTAGGAAGGAGTTTATCGGCAGTGCACACGGTTCTACTGTGTGGAAGTGTAAATATTGAAACACGGATCAGTCTAGCCGAGTTTATAGTTCAGTTTATTCATGTCATATGTACTGTAAAAGCTTTTTGTTGCATGCTAGCCAGTCAGTGAAAAGCCGATACGTGATTACAATCGAGCCATCTACAGTGTACAGATACAGGATAAAATGAATAACATTTTAGTGCAAGATAAAGTCCAGAAAGTACGATTAAAGATAGTTCAAAGGTCCTCAATAAGTTAGATGGGAGGTCAGGACTGTTCTCTAGTCGGTGATAGGGTGGTTCAGTTGCCTGAGAGTGGCTGGGAATAAACTGTTTCTGCATCTGGAGGCGTGCGTTTTCACACTTCTGCACCTCTAGCCAAAGTGGAGAAGGAGTAACCAGTGGACATCATTCCCAAAGGGAATGGCTGAGGTGATCAGATGGGAGTTAAGGTAGCTGGATAAACACAGGAGGGAGAAACCAATTGAAGGAGACAGTGCAGTGGGATGAGGAACAGAATAGACAACAGCATGGATCTGTGTGTCTGTTTTGCCCAGTAAAATTCTCCGCTGAATGAGTATGATTTACACTTTTAAACTGGCAAGATTACAGAGAAGATTCATGTGGATGTTGCTGGACTCGAGGGTCTGAGCTGTAGGGACGGGTTGGTCATCCCGGATTTAATTCCTTGGAACACAGGAAAATGAGGGGTAATCTTATGGAGATGTATAAAATCATGAGGGGAATAGGTAGGGCGAATGCAGTCTTTTAACCAGGATAAGGGGAAATGAAGAACTAGAGGGTTTAAGGTGAGAGGGGGAAAGATTTAATAGAAAACTGAGCGGCAACTTTTTCCACACCGAGGATGTAGGGTATATGGACGAGCTGCCAGAGGAGGTAGTTGAGGCAGATACTATAACAATGAAGAATCCTCACCCAAGGAGTTAAACCATCTGCAGTTCCTTCTGCTGACATTTAAAAGACATCTGGACAGTTACAAGGATAGGAAAGGTTGGGAGGGAAATGGGCCAAACGCAGGCAGGTGGAACTAGCGTAGATAGGATGTTTGGTTTAGTTTATTGTCACATGTACTGAGGTACAATAAAAAGCTTGTGTTGCGTCAGCAGAAAGACTATACATGATTACAATCACGCCATCCATAATATGCAGATACAGGATAAAGGGAATAATGTTTAATGCAAGATAAAGACTAGACTTAAGTGCAAAGCTAGACTTAAGTATAAAGTGCAAGACTATTAAAGATAGTCCAAGGGTTTCCAATAAGGTAGATGGTAGCTCAGGACAGCTCTCTAGTTGTGATAAGATGGTTCAGTTGCCTGATAATATCTGGGAAGAAACGGTCCCTGAATCTGGAAGGGTGCATTTTCGCACTTCTGTGCCTCTTGCCTGATGGGAGAAGAAAGAGATGGGAGAGTGCAACTCCTTGAGTCTGCTGGCAGCCTTGCCAATTAAACACGCTGGAATCTTGAGATTATAGGTCGTGTGAAGTGCAGATGGAGTCAATGGAGGGGAGGTTGGTTTGTGTGATGGTCTGTGCTGTGTCCACAATTCTCTGCAATTTTGTGCGGTCTTGGATGGAGCTGCTCCCAAACCAGGCTGTGATGCATCCCGATAAATTGCTGTCCACAACGCATCTGTAGAAGTTGGTGAGTGTTGTTGGGGACATGCCGAACTTGCTATGCCTTCCAAGATTAAGAGTTAGACGGCAGGGCCTGTTTGCGTGCTATATGATTGCATTGATGTGGAGTGCCTGGACTGACCGCTCTTTGTCTTGTCCCGTGCAGCTGTGCCTGTGGTGCTGAGCGGGGAGCGACGAGTGTCCGTGGCTAAAGAGCGGGCTCGGGAGAACCACGCCACCCTGGAGAACGACCACCGGCGACGGAGACCCGGGGCTGGGGCTGAGCCGCAGACCTCCGGCAACTCCCTGCTCGCCATCAAGATTAAGGAGGAGCCGCTGAGCGAGGACGAGCCCATGGACACGTGGCTGGGCCGCAGGGCCGCCAACGGCATCCACTCTGACGAGAGCTCCCGCGACTCGGTGGACGAGCGCTTGGCCGCCCGGAGCCAGGGCGAGCAGACCAAGCAGGTGGCGGCTGAGCTGAGGGCCTTTGTGTTTGGCACCCTCAGGAAACACTATGTGCTCAGTTTAAGTGAGCTGAAGCGACTCTTTAACCTGCACTTGGCCAGCCTGCCGCCCGGCCATATCTTGTTCAGCGGCATCTCTGACCGTATGCTGCAGGAGGTCGTGCTGAACTGTGGCTGCAAGCAGATCCTGGTGCCTGTGAGTATCCGCACACAGGCAACAGTCAAACACTCCTTACGTAGGGTTCCAACATACTCCAGTTATAATCTCAAGAGTCCAGCGTCTTTAATTGCCATCTGTACCCAAACCAGGACAATTAAATTCTTAGAGTAGCTACAAGGAATTGCAGATTCTGGTTTACAAAGGAGGACACAAAGTGCTGGAATAACTCAGCAGGTCAGACAGCATCTCTGGAGAAAAGTGCTGCAGTAACTCAGCAGTTTAGGCAACATCTCAAAAACCAGAGGACATGGGTTTAAGGTGAGGGGGGAAAGATTTAATAGGAACCCGAGGAGCAATGTTTTTTTACACAAAGGATGGTGGGTTTAGGGAACAGGCTGCCAGAGGAGGTAGTTGAGGCGGGTCCTATCACAACGTTCAGGAAACATTTGGACAGGTACGTGGATAGGAAAAGTTTGGATGGATACGGGCTAAATGTGGGCATGTTGGTTGGTGTGGGCAAGTTGGGCCGAAGGGCCTGTTTCTGTGTTGTATGACTGACACTGGAAAACATGGGCAGGCAACGCTTCGGGTTGGGACCCTTCTGAAAAGGGGTTTTGACTTGGAACGTCACTCGTACATGTTCTCCAGAGATGCTGCCTGTATCGCTGTGTCACTCCAACACTTTGCGTCCTTTTTCTTTCAATTAAATTCTTACTTGCAGCGGCTTGATTGTAATCGCGTATAGTCTTTCCGCTGACTGGGAAGCACACAAAAAACAACTTTTCACTGTATCTCGGTAGACGTGACAATAATAAGTAAACTAAACTAAATCTTTTAAGGGGCTCTATCCTCTTCCTAGTTACTCTTTTGTTCTGTATAGACGTGTAGAATCTACATTCTCCTTTGCCTTATCAACAGCGGCAGATAGTGAGTGAGCCAGTCGCAGTGCTGGATGTCACAGCTTGTGGAAGTTGGGAGGTCGCTGGTGGGTGGCACAGTGGTAGGGTTGCTGCCTCACAGTACCAGAGACCCAGGTTCGAACCTGACTAAGGATGCTGTCTGTATGCAGTTTGTAAGTTCTCCCTGTGACCGCGTGGGTTTTCTCCTGGTGCTTCGGTTTCCTCCCACACACGTAGGTTAATTGGATTTTGTAAGTTGTAAAATTGTCCTCAGTGTGTTGGATAGTGCTAGTGATTGTCGGTTGGCATGTACTCGGTCTGTTTCCACGCTGCATCTCTAAAGTCTAAAAGGGGAAGAAATGAACTGTGGGTTTGGTAAAACCTTCAGGCTCTTGGACATATTTTCAGTGAGCTTGGAGTGTGTGTGAGCACAGAAATTTATCTGAAGGGGCTGTGGGATGCAGCCAGCAGTGATGTCTCGGGCTCGGAGCATGTTGAGTCAGAGCCAGCCCGGTCGGTGGCAGCCAGCAGTGATGTCTCGGGCTCGGAGCATGTTGAGTCAGAGCCAGCCCGGTCGGTGGCAGCCAGCAGTGATGTCTCGGGCTCGGAGCATGTTCAGTCAGAGCCAGCCCGGTCGGTGGCAGACAGCAGCTGGTGGTTGGACTCCAAGCAGCAACACATTTCCTTCCTTTTCTCACATTTGAGTCTGCAGGGGTTGGAAGTGTCAAATTGCACTCCTCGCTCCTCCCTCTGCCCTCCTCCCTGGCGGACAATTTTGTGAAACGCGGTGCCACTCCAGGGGCTGCTGACCTGCCTGTCCCCTCCCACAGTGTCCCCCACTCCCGAGCTTGCCTTCACTGGCCGTTGCTTCAACTCGTCCTGGAGGCGTTGGGATGTTAGTGAACTGTAAACCTCGCGGGTCCCACCAGAAATATAGGGCGGCAATATGGCGCAGTGGGTAGAGCCGCTGCCTCACGGCGCCAGAGACCCGTGTTCATTCTTGACCTCGGGTGCTGTCTGTGTGGAGTTTACAGGTTCTCCCTGTGACCTCCAGGTGTTCTGATATCCTCCCACATCCCAAGGATTTGTGGGTTTGTAGGTTAATTGTCCCTCTGTAAATTGCCCCTAGTTTGCAGGGAGTGGATGAGAAAGTGGGATAACATAGAACTAGTGTGAACGGGTGATCGATGGTCGGCGTGGATTCGGTGGGCCGAAGGATCTGTTTCCATGCTGTATCTTTGAACAACAAATCTAAAATCCAAGTGCTTAAATGTATTCTTCCCTTATATAAGAAGCTGTGAAACTCTTGCAGTAGTGGGAGGTTCTGTACAAAGCAGTGGGGAAGAACATTCAGTTCATTAACACCATTCATGGCTGGAGGCGTTGCAAAGCCCTCGGGAGGGAAAAGCATTTAATTAGTTGTCGTCAGCATTGTGAAGGAGATAGCGTGGCAGAAATGAAGCGCGGAACTAATCATACTGTGACTGATGAACTTTAGCCAGGCTACCTTTTGGATATAAGGTTAATACCGCCGCTGAAAGTCAGCCTGAAAGTGTGCGGATGTGTGGAGGTCCCTCTCTTCCCCCCCCCCCGTCCCCTCAAGTTAAATTAGTCTCTGTCTGCAGGTGATCCATATCCCTACGTATCCATGTAGCCTCTTAAACGCCACTATTGTATCTGCTTCTACCACTACCCCTGGCAGCACATTGTAGGCATTCACCACTCTTTGGGTAAAAAAAAAACCTGCCCTTCACAGCTTCTTCAAACTTTGCTCCCCTGACTTTAAAGCTATGCCCCGAGTTGTTGACACTTCCACCCTAATGTTAATACTGAGCTTGCCGCGTCCATTGCTGTGATCAACCGGCAGTGTTGAGCATGAGGGTCGGGCAATGGGTAATACATCTCCAAACAGTGCAGCCACCAGGAGAGGTCTCCTCCAACTTCTTCAGTCTGCCCCTTCCCGCCCCATCTCCTGCCCCTTACCCCCCCCCCCCCCCCTCCTTGCACCTGCACTCGGCTCGAGTGAATGAAATGTGGAATGTGCAATAGAAAATCCTAAAATATTTGCTGTCGTTACGGATATAATAAGATTACATTTTACAACGACAGATCAGCTTAATTGTGAGAAAGGAACTGTGAAGGCAATTACATGATTCGGGGCAGAATACGTTGCATTCAGTACTCGGGCTAATCCTGTTGACTTTGACGGGTGATTGGAGGCCGGGGCTGGAGAATTGCCACTGTTGTCACAGATGTGAACAGCCTCTGCGAGCTGTTTAATTATTGATGCCAGCGCTCAGGCTGAGGGCTTTTGTGTTGGATCTGATTGATTTGTGCCATCTGCTGTGTGTTGATTTTTTAAATGAGATTAAAATGTCAATTGTTTTGATATCAAAAGATACGTTCCAATCTTCTCAGTCCTTTTGGCCTGTAATGTCCGTATGTAATGTCATGAGCATGGTGCCAACATAAACTAATCTCCTCTGCCTGTACCTGATCTGTATCTGTCCATTCCCTGCACATCCATGTGCCAATCTGAAAGCCTCTTCAACACCATGTTGTATCTGCCTCCACCACCACCCCAGCAGCACGTTCCAGGCACCCATCATCCTTGATGTGAAAAAACCTGTCCCGCACATACATCTCCTTCAAACTTTGCCCCTCTCACCCTGGACCAATGCCCTTTGACATGTGATATTACCCCTTCAATCACAGTTACACAACATGGAGCCAGGCCCTTCGGCCCGACTCCTCGGAGTCAAGGGGTATGGGGAGAGGGCAGGAACGGGGTACTGATTGGGAATGATCAGCCATGAGCACATTGAATGGTGGTGCTGGCTCGAAGGGCCGAATGGCCTCCTCCTGCACCTATTGTCTATTGACCAAGATGCCCCATCTAGTTTAGCCCCATTTTCCTGCGTTTGGCCCATATCCCTTGAACCACCTGGAAATGTTCTGGAAGTTATTGCCAGCAGCGATGGTGACTAATGAAGGCAGCCACATTCCACAACTGTCCCAGGTGTGTGTGTGTGTGTGTGTGTGAGTGAGTGATGGAACCTGTCAGCCGTTGATGGTAATGTGGGAGTTGGTGTAAAGGTGTGCTTAATGACCAGCATGGACTCAGTGGGCTGCAGGGCCTCTTTCCTTTCTGTACGACTCTCTATGTCAGGTGCTTGCACCTCTACACTGCAGCACATGCCAGCTCTGCCCTCACCCCACCTGTGAGACGGCGCCTCAACCTGCAGACTTGACACATTCAGAGGATTTTTAAAAGCCTGCTGCTGTGCAGGGTAATTTGATTGGGTGAGCTGTGGAATGTTGCAGGGGTGTGAAATGGTGTTTGTCTGCAGATTGTGTGAAGCAGCAGATTATGCACAGACTGTGTCCCTGGCTGGGTTAGTGCTGATGTTGGGCCCGTTCCCAGTCTTTGCATTAAACTGCCTTGCCCAGCAGCTGTGCAGTGGTTTACACCGAGGGGCTCGTACAGGATTGCAGTACCGTGCAGTGTAACGTAATGTTTGTATTGAAATAGTTTCATTGAAAATATCTAAAACCTGGCAGAGGATTACATTTGTAAAATCATTTGCCAGTTTTTAGTTTAGTTTAGAGATTCAGCATGAAAACAGGCCCTTCCACCTGTGTGTGCCAACCAGCCTGTGTGTGCCACACACTAGTGCTGTCCTACACACTAGGGGCAGCTTACACTCTACAGAAGAGGTGTGAGGTGTTGCATTTTGAGACGTCGAACAAGGGCAGGACCTACACAGTAAATGGTAGGCCTCTGGGTAGTGTTGTAGAGCAGAGGGATCCAGGAGTACAGGTGCATGGTTCCTTGAAGGTCGAGTCGCAGGTGGATAAGGTGGTCAAAAAGGATTTTGGCACTTTGGCCTTCATCAGTCAGAGTATTGAGTATAGAAGTTGGGAGGTCATGTTGCAGTTGTATAAGACGTTGGTGAGACCGCATTTAGAATATTGTGTTCAGTTCTGACACCATGTTATAGGAAAGATAATGTCACGCTTGAAAGGGTTCAGAGAGGACTTACAAGGATGTTGCCAGGACCTGAGGGTGTGAGCTTTAGGGAGAGGTTGAGTAGGCAGGGTCTCTATTCCCATGGAGTGCAGGAGGATGAGGGGTGATCTTATAGAGGTGTACAAAATCACGAGAGGAATAGATCAGATAAATACACAGAATGCTGGAGTAACTCAGCAGGTCAGGCAGCATCTCGGGAGAGAAGGAATGGGTGACGTTTCGGGTCGAGACCCTTCTTCAGTCTGAAGAAGGGTCTCGACCCGAAACGTCACCCATTCCTTCTCTCCCGAGATGCTGCCTGACCTGCTGAGTTACTCCAGCATTTTGTGAATAAATCGATTTGTACCAGCATCTGCAGTTATTTTCTTATAGATAAATACACAGAGTCTCTTGCCCAGAGTAGGGGAATCGAAGACCAGAGGACATAGGTTCAAGATGAAGGCGAAAAGATTTAATAGGATTCCAAGGGGTAACTTTTTCACACAAAGCGTGGTGGGTGTATGGAACAAGTTGCTAGAGGTGGTAATTGAGGCTGGGACTATCCCATCGTTTAAGAAACAGTTAGACAGGTACATGGATAGGACAGGTTTGGAGGAATATGGACCAAGCGCAGGCAAGTGGGACTAGTGTAGCTGGGACATTGTTGGCCGATGTGTGCAAGTTGGGTCGAAAGGCCTATTTCCACACTGTATCACTCTATGACTCCAAGCCAATGAACCTACAAAGCCACACATCTTTGGGCTGTAGGAGGAAACCGGAGCACCCGGAGTAAACTCACACAGTCACAGGGAGAACGTACAAACTCCGTACAGACAGCACCTGTAGTCAGTATCAAACCCGGGCCTCTGGGGCTGTGAGGCAGCAGTTCTACCTGCTGCACCACTGTTGCTGGACGTGAGTAAACCACAAAATACCAGAGATATTTGTCAGGGTGAAAACCACAACAGGAACGCATTGTTAGAAAATGCTCGGCACTGTAATTACAGGAGCTCAGTGTCCCAGGAACAGGCGTGAGCTGCAGTGTGACAGCAGCTGATATCCGAGCCCACTGCACACTGTGTGAGCACAATCATTCCCACTACTAGTTTGTGCCAATTACACAAGAATCAAACCAGCAGACGTAAGAGGAACAAGAAACAAAAAAACAAGCCACTCCATGGATGAACCATTGAGGGGAAAGGGCGCAAGGCAAAGGCAGATTCTAGCGCAGACTGGACTGGGTCTGCAGTCATGCTTCACAATGTCAGGAATAATCGAGTATGCATGGCCAGCATTGCTCAAACCGGCTCCCTTTCTGATCAGAAAGGTCAGTGGGTTTGCACCAGCTGCATCTGAGGATAACGGGTGGCACAACGGTCGGTACAGCTGCTGGCTCTCAGGGCCAGAGATCTGGGTTTTGATCCTGAATACGTGTTCTCTATGTGACTGTATGGGTTTTCTCCGGGTGCTCCGGTTTCCTCCCACATTCCAAAGGCATGTGGGTTTGTAGGTTAATCGGCCTCTGCTAATTGTCCCTAGCAGATGGGTGATTATTGGTCGGTGCGGATTCGGTGGGCCGGTTTCCACGCTGTATCTCTGAAGCTGAATGACCATTGAATTGTCACGCAGTGCAGCTAACCTATGCTGATCTCTGAAATTATATTCCCCCTTTGGCTTGTCGGTGCCTGAAACGTGTGCGTGTGTGAGGCACACTGCAACTTTCATGTCTGCCATGTTGTGGGAGACAGCAAGCACGGCGGTGTTTGGCATGGCCACACATGCTGCAAAGTCAAGACACAAAGACAATAATGATCCTTTTGCATCAGCTTTTGCTGGTGACCCTTGCTGGGTGCTCTCGTTGTGAAGCCAGAACTCCAAGTAATGAATAACTTTGGGCTTTTGTTTTGCACTAATTGTTTTTAATTTGTTGAACATTCTTTTGTTCACTGTCTTATCTATAAGTACTGTGTTTACAGGGGTATTATGCTGCTGCAAGTGAGAATTTCATTGTTCTGTTTACAGTGACAGTGACAATTAAACGCTCTTGACTCTCTTGATTCTTGAGTCAAGAGTTGTTTAATTGTCGTACGCACTGAAAACAAAACAAAGACAATGTCTTATTTGTTGCAGCATTGCAGCCACATTAATACAACAGCACCACAAATTATTTTTTATTATATATTTATCAGTCATACTAAGTAACCACCCCTGAGCAGTACAATCTAAAGTAGGCAGTGCAAGCTATAGAAAGTCCACTCTAGTTTGGTGCTGAGTTCGGGTCGTGGTTAGGGTTGTGCAGGGTGGCTCAAGAGCCTGACGGTTGGTGAGAAGTTGTTCTTGAACCTTGTGGTCGTGCCTCTCCACGGTGGGAGTGGAAGGAGAGCTCAGCCAGGGTGGTGTGGGTCTTTGATGGTAGTATCTACCTCTTGAGGCAGCACGTTTCACAGATTGTTTTAATGATGAGGAGGTCAGTATCTGTGATCAACTACCACAGATGTCTACCATCTTCACAGCAAGCTTTGGCCCTGGGCGTTCGATTTACCGAACCAAGCTGGGACACAGGAGGTTGCAAGAGAGAACATTAAACAATGAAAGCATTTTAGGTCACTCCATCTTCTCCCCTCTCCCATCAGGCAAGAGGTACAGAAATGTGAAAATGCACACCTCCAGATTCAGGGACAGATACTTCCCAGCTGTTATCAGGCAACGGAATCATCCTATCATCAACTAGAGAGTGGTCCAGACCCTCATCTACCTCAGTGGAGACCCTTGGACTATCTTTAATTGGAACTTACTGGACTTTATCTTGCACTAAACATTATTCCCTGATTATACGATCAGTATCTGTACACTGATTGTAATCATATATGGTCTTTCCGCTGACTGGATAGCACGGAGCAAGAAGCTTTTCACTGGACGTCAGTACACGTGACAATAAACTAATCTAAACGGGATGGAATGTGAATCGCCATGAGGGAGAAGGAGAGGCGGGGGGGGGGGGGCGGGCTTGAGGCAGAGGTCATGGCTGGATCAGTGGTCCCAAATGGTATTGAACCTGTTCTAAAACTAGAGGGCATTGGCTGCAGGTGAGAGGGGAGAGATTGGAGAGGGTCCTCGGGGGGCATCATCTCGGGGAAGGTCCCCGTACAGAACGATTTGCCCGAGGAATCTATGGAAGTGGATACAATTCTGACTTTCAATCACATCTCACCTGTGTGACTGTCAGGTTCTGTTTTTGTCTCTCCTGCCTTTGCCATAGAATCATAGTCATTCAGTGTGTAGGCAGACCCTTCAGCCCAGCTTCCCCATGCTGACCAACGTGCCCCATCTACACTAGTCCCACCTGCCTGCACTTAGCCCATATCCCTCTAAACCTGTACTATCCATGTACCCACCTAAATGCTGCTTTGATTAGTACGGGTGTCAGAGGTTATGTGGAGAAGGCAGGAGAATGGGGTTAGAAGGAAGAGATAAATCAGCCATGATTGAATGGTGGAGTTGACTTGATGGGCCAAATGGCTTAATTCTGTTCCTATCACATGATCTTCTTAAACGTTGCCATAGTCGCTATCTCAACTACCTCCTCCAGCAGCTCGGTCCATACAACCACCACCCTTTGTGTGTAAAAAAAAGTTACCCCTCAGGTTCCTATTAAATCATTCCCCCCTCACCTTAAACCTATGTCCTCTGGTTCTCTGTGCAAGAGACTCTGTGCATTTACCCGATATATTCCTCTCATGATTTTGTACACCTCTATAAGATCACCCCTCATCCTCCTGCGCTCCAAGGAATAAAGTCCTAGCCTGCTCAACCTCTCCCTATAGCTCAGGCCCTCGAGTCCTGGCAAAATCCTCGTAAATCTTCTCTGCACCCTTTCAGCTTGATAACATCTTTCCTATGACATAGTGACCAAAACTGAACACAATACTGTAAATGTGGCCTCACGTTTGTGGGGTGCTCTGTGCTGTGGGGGTTCAGTGGGATCTCCCCTTCTCTCACACATACTCGTTCTTCAGTTCCCTCCACAGACAACTACTTCAGCTGATGAACAGAAGATCTTTGCACTTTGGGAAGCGGGAGACGCCTTTGATCAGGTGAGTTGCTTAGTTACTCATTACAAAGTGTCTTGTTCTTACTGTGACCATAGAGTCACACAGCAGGGAGACAAGCTCATTGACCCAACTTGTCCAGGCCCACCAAGATGCCCCATATCCCTCTAAACCTTTCCTATCCAGGTACCTGTCCAAATATCTTCTAAATGCTGTTATAGTACCTGCCTCAACTACCTCCTCCAGCAGCTCATTCCATATACCCATCACCCTCTGTGTGGAAAAGTTGCCCCTCAAGTTCCTATTAAATCTTTCCCCTCTCAACTTTAACCTATGTCCTCTGGTTCTTGATTGCCCTACTGTGCATTCACCCAATTTTATTTCCCTCGTAATTTTATTTATCAATGCCCTCAGCATGCATTACTCCAAGGAATAAAGTCCTAGCCTGCTGAACCTCAAGCTCTCAAGTCCTGGCCAAGTCCTTGTAAATCATCTCTGTTTAAGGACATCATCTCCCTGTTTAAGGACATCATCTCCCAGTTTAAGGACATCCATCCTGTGGCAGAGATTCAGTGTTAGTTTACAGCAGCCCCACGTGGTGGCAGAGAGAGTGAACAAACACATTGGACAGAAGCAATGGTCGGGCTGGAGCTGCAAGGTAGCACTGACCTTGGGTGCTGTCTGTACAGTTTGTATGTACTCCCTATGACCTGCATGGGTTTTCTCCGGGTGCTCCTGCTTCCACACTCCAAAGACGTGCAGGTTTGTAAGTTAATTGGCTTTGGTAAAATTGTAAATTGTCCCTAGTGTTTAGGATAGGGCTAGTGTGCTGGGGTCGCTGGTCGGCATGGACTTGGTGGGCCGAAGGGCCTGTTTCCGTACTGTATCTTTTAGGTTTTTTTAGGTACGTGAAGAGGAAAAAAAATAGAGGAAAAAAGTAGTCAAGGCAAATGTGGGTCCCTTGAAGACAGAAGCAGGGGAATTTATTATGGGGAACAAAGAAATGGCAGACGAGTTAAACCGTTACTTTGGATCTGTCTTCACTGAGGAAGATACACACAATCTCCCAAATGTTCTAGGGGCCGGAGAACCTAGGGTGATGGAGGAACTGAAGGAAATCCACATTAGGCAGGAAATGGTTTTGGGTAGACTGATGGGACTGAAGGCTGATAAATCCCCAGGGCCTGATGGTCTGCATCCCAGGGTACTTAAGGAGGTGGCTCTAGAAATAGTGGAAGCATTGGAGATCATTTTTCAATGTTCTATGGATTCAGGATCAGCTCCTGTGGATTGGAGGATAGCAAATGTTATCCCACTTTTTAAGAAAGGAGGGAGAGAGAAAACGGGTAATTATAGACCAGTTAGTCTGACATCAGTGGTGGGGAAGATGCTGGAGTCAATTATAAAAGACGAAATTGCTGAGCATTTGGATAGCGGTAACAGGATCATTCCGAGTCAGCATGGATTTACGAAGGGGAAATCATGCTTGACAAATCTACTGGAATTTTTTGAGGATGTAACTAGGAAAATTGACAGGGGAGAGTCAGTGGATGTGGTGTACCTCGACTTTCAGAAAGCCTTCGACAAGGTCCCACATAGGAGATTAGTGGGCAAAATTAGAGCACATGGTATTGGGGGTAGGGTACTGACATGGATAGAAAATTGGTTGACAGACAGAAAGCAAAGAGTGGGGATAAATGGGTCCCTTTCGGAATGGCAGGCAGTGACCAGTGGGGTACCGCAAGGTTCGGTGCTGGGACCCCAGCTATTTACGATATACATTAATGACTTAGATGAAGGGATTAAAAGTACCATTAGCAAATTTGCAGACGATACTAAGCTGGGGGGTAGTGTGAATTGTGAGGAAGATGCAATAAGGCTGCAGGGTGACTTGGACAGGTTGTGTGAGTGGGCGGATGATACATGGCAGATGCAGTTTAATGTAGATAAGTGTGAGGTTATTCACTTTGGAAGTAAGAATAGAAAGGCAGATTATTATCTGAATGGTGTCAAGTTAGGAAGAGGGGATGTTCAACGAGATCTGGGTGTCCTAGTGCATCAGTCACTGAAAGGAAGCATGCAGGTACAGCAGGCAGTGAAGAAAGCCAATGGAATGTTGGCCTTCATAACAAGAGGAGTTGAGTATAGGAGCAAAGAGGTCCTTCTACAGTTGTACCGGGCCCTGGTGAGACCGCACCTGGAGTACTGTGTGCAGTTTTGGTCTCCAAATTTGAGGAAGGATATTCTTGCTATTGAGGGCGTGCAGCGTAGGTTCACTAGGTTAATTCCCGGAATGGCGGGACTGTCGTATGTTGAAAGGCTGGAGCAATTAGGCTTGTATACACTGGAATTTAGAAGGATGAGGGGGGATCTTATTGAAACATATAAGATAATTAGGGGATTGGACACATTAGAGGCAGGAAACATGTTCCCAATGTTGGGGGAGTCCAGAACAAGGGGCCACAGTTTAAGAATAAGGGGTAGGCCATTTAGAACGGAGATGAGGAAGAACTTTTTCAGTCAGAGAGTGGTGAAGGTGTGGAATTCTCTGCCTCAGAAGGCAGTGGAGGCCAGTTCGTTGGATGCTTTCAAGAAAGAGCTGGATAGAGCTCTTAAGGATAGTGGAGTGAGGGGGTATGGGGAGAAGGCAGGAACGGGGTACTGATTGAGAGTGATCAGCCATGATCGCATTGAATGGCGGTGCTGGCTCGAAGGGCTGAATGGCCTACTCCTGCACCTATTGTCTATTGTCTATCTCTAAAACTAAATAGAGTCATACTGCACAGAAACAGACCCTTCGACCCGGCTTGCCCAGGCTGACCAAGTTGCCCCATCTACACCAGTCCCACCTGTCCTTGTATGGCCCAAGTCCCTCTAAACCTTTTCTATCCACGTAACTGTCCATCAGTCTCTTACATGCACAAAGAGCCACGGTTTCCAGTGACAGGCGGAGGGAGCCAGGGCAGGTCTGATCAGTTCAGCCAGCCAGTATGCCCAGGATAGAAACATAGAAAATAGGTGCAGGAGTAGGCCATTCGGCCCTTCGAGCAGAATGGCCTCTGGTGCCTTCCCAGCCCTGGGATAACTGAACAAGACTGGGTCATCTCCAGCCCACCAGCATTGATGTGTCCACGGATTCTCCTGTTTCAGCACCGGCAGATACTCCTGGAGATATTCTCGAAGAATTACCGCGTGCGGAGAAATGTTATCCAATCCAAACTCTGCCAGGATGTCGGAGACAATCTCAGCAAACCAGACGTGGACAAGGTGCTGAAGGTAAGGCTCATAGAGCGTTTCGTTCTGCTTTGCACGGGCTTGAGTGTTGTTAAGGCTGCCTCTGCATTCCAACCGCACAGACATGTGGCACAGTGGTGCAGCCTCACAGCACCAGACACCCAGGATCGATCCTGACTAGCCTTTAGAGATACAAGATGGAAACAGGCCATTTGGCCCAGTTCAGTTTAGTTTATTGTCACGTGTAGCGAGGTACAGTGAAAAACATTTGTTGCATGCTAACCCATCGAGTCAACGCCAACCAACAATCATCCCGTACATGGATAGGAAAGGTTTAGATGGATATGGGTTTAAGGTGGGCAGGTGGGACGACTGTATACGGGGCATCTTGGTCGGCATGGACAAGATGGGCCGAAGGTCCTGTTTTCATACTCTATGACTCTCAACAGCAGTGGGTGCATGGTACCAGGGGAGCTGTTGGAGGCAGATACACAGTGGTGTTTAAGAGGCTTTTAGATCGGCACTTGGGTATAGACGGATATGGGTCATGTGCAGGCAGAAGAGACTAGTTTAGCTTAATTTAGTTTAGTGTATTGTCGCATGTACCGAGGTAGAGTGAAAAGCTTTTATGTTGCATACTATCCAGTTAGTGGAAAGACTACACGATTACAATCAAGCCGCAGGGTACAGATACAGGATAAAGTGTAAAAGTGTGCAGCGATTGTAATGAATGATAGCAAATCTACTTCTGGGGTCAGCACGCAGTCATCTGGCTTAGCATCATGTTTAGCACAGACATTGTGAGCCGATGGGCTTGTTCCTGTGCTGTACTGTGCCGCTCTGTGACTTTGTGAAAGGCAGCAGGTTGTTTCTGAGCCCAGGCCTGCATGTGTCTCTCTGAACTCTTCCTCCTTTTTTGCAGGACTGCTGTGCGAGTCACGGTGGAATGTGGTATCTCAAAGGGACTCTGCCTTCCTGACGGCTGCTGATCGCCCTGCGATAGCAACAGTGGGCAGGGCGGCGAGAGGTGACTGTGAAGCAGCGGTTAACGCACGCGTGCCTTTGACGGTTTGTGTGGACGCTCGTTCACCGCGGAGGGCAGAACTGGATGGAGTGTCGCCCGTACCCACACCCGGGATGGAGAATAAAGACCCGGATCATCCTTGCAACTCGGTGTTAACGGACTTGGACCTCTTCGGTGCTGTGTTCAAAAGCAGGTCGTAGAATTGAAGCGGAAATGGATCTACTTGTAAGGAATCATGGAATGTCATTTAGTTTCTTCCTTGGTTTCAAATCAAATTTAATCTCCAGCCATTGTGGATAATGGTTCATGATAAGGTCAGTAATACATCGCCAAATCAAAAGGCTTGCAGTCCAGTTCATTAAAACGCCTGCTCGATTTCACTAACAAGAGCTGTCGGCCACAGATCGTGAGCAATCCCAGTGTGAATGGGCTCACACAGTTAATATGATGGTTTGTTCTATTAACACCATGAGTTGTAACCAAATCCCTTTTGTTCTTGGGCTGGTTTTCTCCATGTAACATATTTATGGTTTTATTTAGATTGCATCCTAATGTGTGATTGTCACTTTACGGATGAGGGGATACGGGCGGCTTGTTTTGGCTGCTAGAAATAATCTGAGAGAAACTGTAAATAAAATGTTCAAAGCATAAACCTGCGGTGCCATCTCCGGTGCAGTGTTTCACCACTCCTGGACTTTGAGGGGGATGTGACTTCCTACCTACATCTTCCAACCTCCATCCAAAGCCCTCGTGCTCTCTCCAACACTTTCAATAATGTTCAATTCTTCAGCCCCCGTCACCTCAACTTTACCACGGACGTCCAGTCCCTTCTCAACTCCATCCTCCCACCAGAAAGGAGTCTGGGTCCTCTGATTCTTCCTTGACCAGTGACTCATTCAGATCCCCTCTCCTCCACCTGACAGAACTTGTCCTCGCCCTCAACAATTTTAATTTAAATTCCAGGAAAACATCAAAGTGCTGGAGTAACCCAGTGGGTAAGGCAGCATCTGTGGAGGGTATAGAGACGATGTTTTGGGTGGGAACCTTTCTTCAGTCTGAAGTTACTCCAGCCTTGCTCATGATTCTTGCATCTGAAGTTCCTTGTGTCTAGTTGGACTCCTCTGAGTTTCTTCAGGTCACGGGTGTGCGGTTGGACACGCATGTGCCCCAGTCATGCCTGTGTTTTGGTACATCCTATTGGTACCAATGGTACATTGTTTGGTACAACAAGAGTTGTACATCCTCCAACTCTTTCTCCACTCCACTGGGGCTGCCTCTTGCACCCATGCAGAACTCACTCACTTTATCAACTTTACCTTGAACATCCACCATCTCTCTCCCCATCTCCATCCCAGGGGACAGAATATTTGCTGACATCAGTCTTAAGAAGGGTCCAACCTGAAATGTTGCCTGTCCATTCCCTTCACAGATGCTGCCTGACCCCCTAAGTTCCTCCAGCACTTTGTGCTTTGTTCAAGACTCCTGTATTTCCATGTGAATTCCTGTGGTATACTTGGGAAATTATCTGTCGTTGCAAGTCCCATCCCTTCAATGAGGTGTTTGTAAACCCTATCCCATCCACAGATTGTAATGTCTGTGAGATCTGGTAGTTTATTTGGTTCAGTGCATCAATCCCGCTTGGTTGACGTTATTGTAATGGGTTGCCTGATTGATGCGTCAATCTAAAGGCTATTTCAATACCACGATCATATCTGCCTCCCCTGGCAGCATGTCCCAGGCTCCCACCACTGTGTAAGTGTTATCTCCATTTGGCGAACACCCTCTGGATCTCGTGCTGTGACCTTCCTGACCAGCCTTCCATGCAAGACCTTCACAAAAGCTTTGCTCTAGTCCACGTGGACAATGGGTAAACTGGACATTTTATGTATCGAGGGAGACGGTGTGATAGAGGCAGGAGAGAGAATACCTCTAATGTCAGCACAGATCAGTTCAATAACAGCAGTGGTTCACCGCCAGAGACCCAGGTTCGATCGTACCTAAGGGCGCTGTCTGTATGGAGGTTTTTTTCACTGTGACTACGTGGGTTTTCTCAGAGTGCTTCGGTTTCCTCCCACATTTGTAGGTTAATTGGCTTCTGTAGGTTGTCCTTAATATGTAGGATAGAATTAGTGTACAGGTGATCGCTGGTCGGCATGGACTCGGTGGGCCAAAGGGCTTGTTTGCATGCTATATCTCTAAACTAAATTAGTTGGTGCTTTCAGCAAATCCGGCAGATCTTGTTTGTTACGAACAAAACACAAAAAACAGACTCTTTGCGACTCTGAACATCTGTTTATTAAAACTTTATAACACAGAGCAGGAACAATTTCCTTTGTCGGCCAGGAGATTATTACAGGTACACCTGGAATCTGCCGGCATTGTACTCCTGCCCAGTTGTGAGGGTGCAGTCAGCTGCTTCAGACCAGGAGTGGGGCAAGACTGAGACAGAACCACATGGCAAACAGTGCTTGGTCCAGTTCATCACGGACTGGATTCCAGTCTAGCCCCTCTTGTTCCCATAAGAAACAAGGCAGGGTGGGAGGGTGGCTGGGACTGTCTCTGAACACGGGACAACTGGGGGCAGGAGCTGTGTCCTAATACCTCAGTCCCTGCACTCCCACCCCTCACCCCAAACTAAAATACTTTCCCCATCCCTCACCCTCCCATCTCAGCATCATGCAACTCGGCCCATCGAATCTACACTGACCCGCAACATGTTTACATGAATCGCCTTTTTTAATTATTCTCTCTCTCCCATTCTCATCAGCTCTGCTACATTCTGTCACTCACCTCCACACTGGGACCATTTACAGCAGTTATTTAACCTACCGACCCGCACGTCTTTGGGGAGTGGGAGGAAACAGGAGGACTCAGTGGGAACCCAGGGAGAACATGCAAACCCTCACTACGATTGTCTCTGCCTCCACACACACATTGAGTTTAATTCTGCCCTCCCAGGGTGTAGATACCCCCTCCCCTCCTTCTCCCCCTGCCCTACACCCCCCCCCCCCCCCCCAACTCCTGCTGCAGAAAAGACACAAAGTGCTGGAGGAACTCAGCAGATCAGGCAGCATCTCTGGAGAACATGGATACGTGACGTTTCAGGTTAGACCTATTTTTAGTGCAGGACTTATCCTGAAGATAAAGAATCACAGGCGCTGGTTTACCAAACAACAATTTAATGAGGACTTAAGGAACTGCAGATGCTGGTTTACAAAAAAAAAAGCACAAAGTGCTGGAGCAGGTCAGGCAGCATGTCTGGAGAACATGGGGGGGTGAGGTAGGGTCCCACCTGTCCATGATCTCCAGGGATGCTGCCTGACCCGCTGAGTTATTCCAGCACTTTGTGTCTTTTTGATGTCAACCAGCATCTGCTGTTCCTTGTGTCTTCACTAACTGGCTGTAGCCCAATGCTGCACGGGCCTGTCTCCCAGCACCACAGCTTCACGTCATTGTCATTAGCGCTGAGGTAACTGTGAATCTACACACAGCATTCACTTAGCACCTTGGTTCCATTGCTCCAAATCCAATCTAATTAGAGTGCTGGGTGCAAACTTAGACTAGAGCCTTTTGCAGACAACAGACTCTTACTGACGGCAGGAAGGGAGAATCGGGGCCACTGACTGAATCTCCTCAACAGCACAGCCAGAATGTTGCCGATCAGCGGACTGAGCCTTTACCACTCTGAAACCAACTTATCCATGACAGGGTCCTTCCAAAAGGCCCAGGAGGGGAGGCAGGGCTCACTGAGACCAACTCCCCTGCTCTGGCAGCACAGACCCCACAACCCCCCCTCACCCACACACAGCCAGGCCTTCTGGTTGTGGGGGGGGGGGTGCAGATGACCACCCAGGAAACCACCCTCCCTCGTTAGTTAGATAGAACAAGTCGTCTCTGGACAAACTAGCATTTATCAAGAATATCAAGGTGACGTTTCGGGCCAAGACCCCCTTTTTTGAAATGCAGATGTTATCCGGAAATAAAATACCACAGATGCTGATTTACAAAAAAAAAAAGTGTTCCGAGTAGCAACAAAAACTAAAACAATGGCTTGGTAAACAGGATGCTGGAAACACACAGCAGGTCAGGCAGTATCCATGGAGAAACTACTGATTTTTCCAATGGAAGCCCCATGGTGAAAAACAGGAAAGAAACAAAAACTAGTTTGAGGTTGTAGAGAGAAGAGGGATGGGATTGTGGGAGACAGGGTGAGGTTAGGGTTGCTGTGGGGAATGTTGTAGACGTCCCTCAGTCTGCAGTAGGGCAGTTGAGGAGAGAAGACACAAATGCAGGATGTGGGAGATGCCCCACAGGAGGGGAAGAAACCAGGGAGTCAGAGAGAGGTGTCTCCCAGAAACGGCCGGCTCTGATAGAATGCAAACCAGCAGGAGTTGGAGAATACAAACCTACACCCGGTCTTGCATTGGAGAGTGGGAGGTGACTCCCCTTGTATGGCAGCGGTAGAGTTGCTGCCTTACAGCACTGCCAGCGCAGGAGACCCGGGTTCCATACAGACTACGGGTGCTGTCTGTATGGAGTTTGTACGTTCTCCCCGTGACCGCATGGGTTTTCTCCGAGATCTTCGGTTTCCCCCCACACTCCAAAGACGTACGGGTTTGTAGGTAAATTGGCTTGGTAAATGTAAAAATTGTCCCTAGTGTGTGTAGGATAGTGTTAATGTGCGAGGATCGCTGGTGGGCCGAAGGGCTTGTTTCCGCACTGTGTCTCTAAACTAAACGAGTGGCCTTTTCTGCTGCAAGTTATCCACCTTTACTTTAGAGATCCACCATGAAAACAGGCCCTTCGGCCCACCGAGTCTGTGCCAACAGTGATCACCCATACACTAGCACGATCCTACATTCTATTTACAATTTACAGAAGACAATTAACCTACAAAACCTGTACGCCTTTGGAAGGTGGGAGAAAATCCATGTGGTCACAGGGACAGCGTGAAACTCCGTACAGACAGCACCACTAGTCCGGATTGAACCTGGGTCTCTGGTGCTGTCAGGCAGCAACTCTACCGCGGGACCATCCGTGCTCCTATGAGCCATTTCTTCCACTCCATTGACACTGTCCGACCTGCCCATTCCACACGTTTCTACATCACTCTGCACCCTCTTAGTATTCCCATCTGCCAATCGCCCATATTAACCCCGAAAACCGATCCCCACTACAACCCTGCTCTCAGCCCAACCGAGGTATTCCCTGAACTCTCTCCATCCTCACTTGCCTTTCCTGCAACATACAACTAACTCGTCTTCACTATTTCCCCACTCGAGCAGACTTCGACCCAAAACATCCACCGCTTCTCTCCCTAGATGCTGACTGACCTGCTGAGTGTTATCAGACTGTAATGTAAACGAACTGCAGATGCTGATTTATACCAAAGAAACCAGCATCTGCAGTTCCTTTTTATGACAAGCCGATATCACTCAGATACAAAGTGCTGGAGTAACACAGTGGGTCAGGCAGCATCTCTAGAGAAAACGGATGGGTGACGTTTCAGGTCAGGCCTGAAGAAGGATCCCGACCTGAAACATCACCAATCCATATTCTACCGAGATACTGCCTGACCCGCTGAGTTACTCCAGCACTTTGTGTCTATCTTGAGTGTTACCAGCATCTCGTTTGTATTCCTAAAATCCAAATTTTGGATTTTTTAAAATCCAAAAGTTGAGAATGTGCACCTTGTAAACAAAAAATACGGAGTGCGTTTCCTTTTGGGTGGAAAAAATCTCTTCCCATTCACGCTCCATCCCCAGTTACAGACACGTTTATATCCCCCTTGGATCACCTGGCTGGACTACGACAAAGTCTAGGTGCTTCCTTGCCCAACAGACATCAATTTATTTTCTGAAAAAAAACAATAAGTGAGGGTGAGGTATTTTGTGGTCCTGGGGGTTTATTGCAACAATACCGGTAGTGTTTTGTCTTCCTACTCCTCCAACTGTAGTTGCTGCTGCTCTGCCTGTGCATGGTGCCAGCAGACCGCCCGGTACCGCGAGCGCCCTTCGCTGATCTCGTCCTTGGTGCGCTGGATGCAGCTGAAGATCTGCTGGAAGAGGGCCTTGTATTCAGGCTGCCCGTCATCGCAGGGGGGCTCGGTCTGGGTCTCGCCGGGGGTCTGCACCGCCTTGTGGCTGCGCGGGTGCCCAGGGCGCTGGCAGCGTTGCAGCAGCCGGTCGTACTTGCGCTGCAGCGCGCCGTACTGCGCGTCGACCTCGTTGAGGAGCGAGACGCCACGGCGCCGCACCGCCTCCGTGCGGCGGGCGCAGGTTAGTTCGTGCCCATCACCTTCACCCCCGCCACTGTCTCCCACAGCCTCTGCCTCCTCCACCGGGCTCTCCCTCTCCACCTCCAACCCCTCCCCCTCACCCTCCACCCACAGCAGCAGCGCCGCGCCCCCGCGCAGCTCACGGCTCCTGCGCCGCAGCTCTCCCACGCTGGCTTCCAGCTCGCTGAGCCGCTGGCAGTAGTGGTGCATGGTGGCCACGCCCCTCTGCAGCCCGCCGCACTCCCGCAGCACCTGCAGGCGCTCCTGCTCCAGCCCGTCTGCCCTCCGCCGCTCCGCACACAGCTGAGTCCGCAGCCCAGACACGCAGCGTCGCAGCCGGGACCCCTCCTCCTCCAGCGCATGGACCTGCGACGGAGACCTGTGGGGAGGGGGGGGGGTCAGTGAGTGAGGGGCTCATCCCAGTTCCTGCCCCCTCCACGTCTCACATCAGCTCCTTCTCCCTCCTTCCCCCATCCTAGCGCTGCACTCCATCCCACCCCCTCATTTCATCAACCCCCTCCCTCCCCGTCCCACATCGTCACCCCTCCCCCCCACCCGACACCAGGGGTAATTTAGAGGCCAATTGACCTATGAACCCGCATGGGGTGTGTGGGTAAACCGCAGCACTCGGAGGAAACCCAGGGAATCACAGGGAGAACGTGCAAACTCCACACAAACAGCACCTGAGATCAGGGTTGAAGCCAGGTCTCTGGTGCTGTGAGGCAGCAGCTCTACCCGCTGCGCCCTGAATCAGTCTGAAGCGAGAGAGGCTTCCCTCCCTGTGAAACCCAAGTGAGCCGCTGTGTGGAGGGGCTTACGTGTGGGAGTCGTACAGCTCGGTCAGGCAGGGGAAGCTCTGTGCCAGCCGTCGCTGCTCCAGCAGCTCCTGCCGCGACCTGGTCTTCAGCTCCTCCATCTGCTGCTGGAGGTCATCGACCTGGGACTGCAGGCTGTCCACCGTCTCAGTCAAACTGCAGGGCAAGACCAGACCCAGCCGTTAGTGCGGCACTGACTCCATCTACTCCTCATGCTGCCTCGGCAAGGCCTTCAGCATAATCAAGGTCCAAAGATAGACACAAAAAGTAGGAGTAACTCAGCAGGACAGGCAGCATCTCTGAAGAGAAGGAATGGGTGACGTTTCGGGTTGAGACTGTCCTCCTTCAGACAGTCTCACCCCGGTCACTCCCTCTTCTCCCCTCTCCCATCAAGCAAAAGGTACAGAAGTGTGAAAAAGCACACCTCCAGATTCAGGGACAGTTTCTTCCCAGCTTTTACCAGGCAGCTGAACCATCCTATCACCGTCTCGAGAGCTGTCCTGACCTCCCATCTGCCTCATTGGACTCGCAGACTGTCTTTAATCGGACTTTCCCTTGTACTAAACGTTATTCACGTTATTCCCTTTATCCTGCATCTGTACACTGCAGATGGCTCGATTGCAATAATGTATAGTCTTTTCGTTGTTTCGTTGACAGGTTAGCACATAATAAAAGTTTTTCACTGTACCTCGCTCGGTACAAGTGACGATAAACTAAACTCAAACACTGGGCAAGTTTCTTGCTTTGGGGAGCGCTGAGCCCAGAGTCAAAGCCCGACCCCAGGATTCCACCAATAAATAGCGCCGTCCAGCCTTGCATGTCCCGCATCCAACATGGCAGCACTGGCTTGTCAGCCCCAGAAGGCCAGACTGCGCCATTACACCGTGACAGTTTACATAGCAAAAATTGAATGGGAAATATTCAGGCAACTTCGAACCATCAGGGTTGCAAAACAAAATTCATAATGAGCCTCATCCCCTCCCCCCCCCCCCCCCCCCCCAGCAAGGATTATGATGATGTTCACAAGATGGATGTTACCTGGCTATCTTATTCTCCGAAGCTTTGCTCTCCAAGACCAGTTTCTGGTTGGTCATCTCCAGCTCCCTTGCCGACACATCCAGCTGCTCGTAAACCTTGGTGTGCTGTTCGTTCATCTGCCGCAGGAACTCCACTTGTTTCGTGAGGTACTGCAGTGCAGGTGACAGACAGTCAGAGTCCAGGGGTATCCCTGGACAGACAGTCAGTGTCGGGATATCCCCCCCCCAGTCCGACAGGGTGACGCAGCGGGAAGAGCAGCCGTATCTGACGCAGCGGGCGTGGCAGTTTCTAACCGCACAAGTGCTCTACTACTGGTGAACCTTTGTGGCCGTACAGTGGTGGAGCCACTGCCTCACAGCATCAGAGACCTGGGTTCAATCCCGACCTCAGGTGCTGCCTGTGTGGAGTTTGTACGTTCTCTCTGCAACCGTGTGGGTTTTCTCCGTGTGCTCAGGTTTCCTCCCAAAGACATGCGTGTTTGTAGGTTAATCGGCTTCTGTAACTTGGCCTCGGTGTGTAGGGAGTGGATGGGAAAGTGGGATAATGTAGAACAAGTGTGAATGGTGATCAATGACTCTGTGGACCTAAAAGCCTGTTTCCATGCTGTATCTTTCAATCTGTCAAGTCAGTACAATCATACTTTGTTCATTTACCCGATCTATTTCCCTACAACTAGGTGCTTTGAGGTGGTGAGGGAAGTGGGGAGATGAGGGCCGGTGCTCTCCTCCCCCCCCCCCCCCCCCCCCACGCGTCTCCTCCGCACCAGGCAGCCAGCTCACCTCAATCTCCTGGATCTGTTCCTGGTTGGTGCTGTACATCTGCTGCAGGGCCTCCTCCAGTTCCGTGTTGCGATCCAGCAGCGCCTTGCCCAGCTCTGCCGCCAGTTGCAGATCTGCAGGGGACAGAACGGTCAAACGTCCTGCCTCAACCGGCCAACCCTCCCTCCACTGGAAACCAGCCCACTGACCCTCACCCCTGGAAACCAGCCCACTGACCCTCACTCCTAGAAACTGACCCTCACACCCCTGGAAACCAGCCCACTGATCCTTGCTCAGTCTTATACCCAGAGTAGGGGAAATGAGAAGCAGAGGCTTCATAAAAAAATATATGAAGATGTTGCCAGGACTTGAGGGGCTGAGCGATGGGGGCAGGCTAGGACTTTATTCCTTGGATCGCAGGAGGATGAGAGGTGATTTTATAGCTGTGTATAAAATCACGAGAGGAATAGATAGGGTAAACACACAGGCTATTTTACTTAGAGTAGGAGAAGCGTGATCAGACCAGCGTACACACTTGTGTGAAGATGTGTCTTGCTGCTGTGGGAACAGGTAACAGCAGCAAAGGCACCAGGCCAGAGTCAGGTCTGGAGTGCTGCGTGCAGTTCTGGTCACCCCATTACAGGAAGGTCGTGGAAGCTTTGGAGAGGGTGCAGAGGTGGTTTACCAGAATGATGCCTGGATTAGAGGGTGTTAGCTGCAAGCTTTTTCCTAGCTCTATTTTAAATGAGGTATTTCTTCCAATAACTCCTTGCTATCTCAGAGAAGAGTACAGCACAAGCCCTTCAAACCACAATGTCTGTGCCGAACATGGTGCCAAGACCATGACTTATCTGCCTGCACGTCATTCATATTCCTCCATTCCATGCGCTGATCCAACAGTCTCTTAAACGTCGCTATCGTATCTGCTTCAACCATCAGCATGTTCCAGGCACTCGCCGCCCTCTAAAACAAGCCCCGCTCATCTCATTTAAACATTACTCCACTCATCTTAAAGCTGTGCCTTCAAGTATTTGATTTTTCCACCCTGGGAAAAAGGTTCTGACTGTCTACCCTATCTGTGCCTCATCATTTTATATGCAGATCAGGTCACCCCTCAGACTTTGGCATTCCAGAGAAAACAATCCAAGTCTGTCCAACTTCTCCTTGTAGCTTACATCCCTTAATCCAGTCAGCATTCTGATAAACTTGCTCCCTCTCCAAAGCATCCACATCCTGTACAGAATCATGAGAGGAATAGATCAGGTAAAAGCAGAGTCTCTTGTCCAGAGTTGGGGAATTGAGACCAAAGGACATAGGTTTAAGGTGAGGGTGTATGGAAAGAGCTGCCGGAGAAGGTAGTTGAAGGAAATACTATCATGACGTTTAAGAAACATTTAGACAGGTATATGGATAGGACAGGTTTAGGCCAATATGGGGCAAACACAGGCAGGTGGGACCAGTGTAGATGAGACATGTTGGGCTGAAGGGCCTGTTTCCACGATGTATGATGACACTGACATCCTTCCTGTAATGGGGCGGCCAGAATGACGCGCAAGTGTCACGGTCTCTTCACCCTAGGGAGACGCCTCACCTTTAAACTTTGCCCCTGTTACGTGAGTGGGGCCAGATGCAGGCAGCAAGGAAGAAAGATCTCTTGGTCATCTCCAAGTGCCCCCACTCTCTTTGATGTCAATGCTCCCGACCCCTCCCCCAGCCCTAACTCAGGAATGGGGGCGGCTTGGTGTGCAGACGGGTTCACTTGCAGCCGATTAGAGTTGACAGCAGCTTGTCGGAGACTCTATTCACAAAGGAGAGCAGTCTGCAATGTGCCGTCTCAGCGTAACGCTGGCATATTTATCCTGCCTACACGCTGAGAGGTATTTTAATTGCATTGTCTGCTACCAAGACCGACAGTGAGAAGCTTCTTTCAATACGCCCCCCCCCCCCCGCTACACTGTCTGATACATGCACGGGTAACAAAGAAAGACCCAGTGAATCGATGCACAGACACTGCCGTTCCTTCACTTTCCACCTGGGAATTCCACAGTCACAACTAGACCTGAAGCTTTAGACGTTAGAGATAGAGCGCGGAAACAGCCCCTTCGGCCCACTGAGTCTGCGCTGGAAAAAAGACCCATTCTCTCTCCTTATAACTCAAATCCTTCCAGACGCAGTAACAGACGTAAATACTTTATTATGCCCTTTCCAGTTTAATAACATCCTTCGTATAGCAGGTCAAACAGAACTGTATACAGACCTGTCTGAAGAAGGGTCCCGACCCGAAACTCACCCATTCCTTTTATCCAGAGATGCTGCCTGTCCCGCTGAGTTACTCCAGTATTTTGTGTCAATCCACAGCACTCCAAATATTACCTTACCAATGTCGTATAGAGCTATGCAGCATAGAAACGGGCCCTTCGGCCCAAATTGTCCATACTGACCAAGAGAGCATTCTGGACAAGTCCCATTTGCCTGCGTTTAGCCTATACCCTTTGAAACCCTTCCTATCCTTGTATCTGTCCAAAAGTCATAATTGTAGCTTCCTCTGACGGCTCTTTCCAGTTACAGATTACCTTTGCAGTGTAAAAATTGCCCCTGAAAAAGGTTCTGACTGTCTACCCAATCTATGCCTCTCATAATCTTATACTTCAATCAGGTCTCCCCTCAATCTTTGATGCTCCAGAAAAAACAATCCACGTCTAAGCCATAAAAAAGTACTGTTTCTTGTGACACATATGTGCCTGTCTTGGTCTGTAACAGCAGCAAACTGTGGGGCAGAGCTCAGATCAAGAAATTAAGGGAGCTAAAAGAAAGGATACCTTTCATCACCAGTTCGATTGCACCAGAAATCGGCAAATTTACTTTTCTAGGATGGAAAAGAGACACAAAGTGCTGGAGTAATTCAGCAGGTCAGGCTGCATCTCTGGAGTGCCTGGATAGGTGATGTTTCAGGTCAGGTCCCTTCCTAACAAATCTGAAGTAGGAAAGGTCACCTATCCAAGTCCTCCAAGCATGCTGCCTGACCCGCTGAGTTACTCCAACACTTTGTGTTCTCCTTCTGTAAACCAGCATCTGCAGTTCCTTGTGCCTGTGGTTTTTAGGATGTATTTCCAGAGTATTGGAACGGTTTCTGGGAGATTTCATCGTAGAATACGTTGACCGCTCGTCTCCAGTTCTCCCATCGGGCAGAAGGTACAAAAGCTTACAAGCACGTTCCTCCAGAAAGAGGAATAGTTTCTTCCCCTGTGACTGTGTTTCTTTGTGATGGTACAGTGTAAAAGTACCTCTGGAGAATTAAAACCTAGAATGTTTCAAATTCTTAATATTACAAGATGATGAATGGTTAAAAAAAATGTTTATTAATTAAACTAGGCAGTCAGGGATTTAAGCAGCGATCCACCAGACATTCATAGCATGGAGGGGGATGTGTGCTATGGCGCTTTTGTCCACAATAAGAGCAGCAGGTAACAATTCCCCTGGGGCAGTCAAACACCCAGAACCTCACCCCCACCCCTCCCCTCTTTGTTTGAGCCCCATCCTCTTAACAAAACCCACAGCGCAAGACTGCCTGGATGCAGAGGCAGCGAGTTCGCACAGGGACAAAAGGCGGGCTGGGTTATTGTGGAGACTTTGCCCTCTGCTGTTACAGGGAGCGGGAGGTGGGGGTTGAACTGAGATTCTGAAGAGCTGGTGTGGGCGGAGACACGATGGAGGAATTGGGAAGACCAAGAGGGGGATGGGGAAGCAGTTAATCCTTTGTGTTTGGGACAGGGAGTTGCCTGAAAGGGCAGCGGATGCAGATTCAGAAACATCCAAAGGCAATTCACGCCTGTCCAGGTCAAATCCAACCCGCAGGCTCGCTCACTCACCACAGCGTCTCCATGGAGACGTGGTGTTGGTAGGCGTAAGACCACCAGGAAAACTGGGATAACACGGCCTCGACAGGCTGAACAGCCTCTTCGGCCACAGGTTTTATTTAAGGGTAAGATCGGAGAGGTCCATCATTGCATAACAACAACCCCACCCCTCCCCAAAATCCAGAGTCATATAGCATGGAAACAGGCTCTGCGGCCCAACCCACCCATCGCAAACATTAGTCCCCTTTACCCACATGTGGCCCATATCCCTCTAAACCTTTACTATCCATGCACCTGTCCAAGTGTCTTTTAAATGTTGTTATAGTACCTGCCTCCTCTGGCAGCTCATCCCATATACCCACCACCCTATTAAATCTTTCCCCTCTCAACTTGAACCTATGTTCTTGATTCTCCTATCCTGGATAAAAGACAGGTGTATTCCCCCTATCCCACTCATGATTTTGTACATCTCTATAAGATCACCTCTCATCCTCCTGCGCCCCAAGGAATAGAGACCCAGCCTGCTCAAGCACGTCCCCGTAGCTCAGGCCCTCGAGTCCTGGCAACATCCACGTAACTCTTCTCTGCACCCTTTCTTACCCTGTATTCAGAGCCCAAGTCATGGGAATTAGTGGCCCGGGAGACGATTGCCCCATCTCCATTCTGGCCAACACAGAGCTGTGGTCCCATGCCGGAGTAACTCAGCGGGTCGGGCAGCATCTGTGGAGAACCTCGATAGGTGACGTCTCGGGTCCAGCCCCGTCCTCACTCAGACCGATTGTAAACCAACGTCTGCGGGTCCTCGTGTCTCTAAACCATCTCTGTTAACAGGGAGGTGCCCGGCGGCTGACCTGTGTAGCCGGGGCCGGGCGCTGGGTACCCCGTGGGAGCGGCTTTGTTGCACAAATTCAACTCAATGCGAGAGGGGAGAACGGTCCGGGACAGTTCGTGCCGAGAGCTAGCACGGGTAGGGTGGGCCGATGGGTCTCTTCCCCGGGGTGTGGACACTGAGCGGTGACGGGGCTCAGTGAGATGGATGTCCGTTGGAGGAGTCGCGGTCACTCACCGTGCTCCATGTCCCGCCGCTGCTGGAACCGCGGATCCTCCCGCAGCTCGAACTCCTCCAGCATCCTGTCGGTCAGCATCCTCTCCCCTCTCCCTCTCTCCCCTCTCCTCTCCCCTCCCCCTCTCTCCCCTCCCCGGCTCCCCTCTCCTCTCCCCTCCCCCTCTCTCCCCTCCCCGGCTCCCCTCTCCTCTCCCCTCCCCCTCTCTCCCCTCCCCGGCTCCCCTCTCCTCTCCCCTCCCCCTCTCTCCCCTCCCCGGCTCCCCTCTCCTCTCCCCTCCCCCTCTCTCCCCTCCCCGGCTCCCCTCTCCTCTCCCCTCCCCCTCTCTCCCCTCCCGGCTCCCCTCTCCTCTCCCCTCCCCCTCTCTCCCCTCCCCGGCTCCCCTCTCCTCTCCCCTCCCCCTCTCTCCCCCTCCCCGGCTCCCCTCTCCTCTCCCCTCCCCCTCTCTCCCCTCCCCGGCTCCCCTCTCCTCTCCCCTCCCCGGCTCCCCTCTCCTCTCCCCTCCCCGGCTCCCCTCTCCTCTCCCCTCCCCGGCTCCCCTCTCCTCTCCCCTCCCCGGCTCCCCTCTCCTCTCCCCTCTCCTCTCCCCTCTCCTCTCCCCTCCCCGGCTCCCCTCTCCTCTCCCCCTCCCCGCTCCCCTCTCCTCTCCCCTCCCCGGCCCCTCACCGGCTCCCCTCCCCGGCCCCTCTCTCCCCTCCCCGGCCCCTCTCTCCCCTCCCCGGCCCCTCTCTCCCCTCACCGGCTCCCCTCTCCTCTCCCCTCCCCGGCCCCTCTCTCCCCTCCCCGGCTCCCCTCGCCGCTCTGCCTCTGGCCGCAGCTCGGCGGCCTGAGCAACGTGGCGGGCGGGTCGCGCCGAGTGGGAGTGACGTGACGCGCCGCGAGGGGGTGTCGCGCCGTGCAGGGGACGCGCCGGGTGAGGGAGCACGCTCAGGGGTGACGCGCCGGGTGAGGGAGCGCGCTCAGGGGTGACGCGCCGTGAAGGGAGCGCGCTCGGGTGACGCGCCGGGTGAGGGAGCGCGCTCAGGGGTGACGCGCCGGATGCGGGAGCGCCGCGAAGGGGTGACACGCCGTGTG